>NW_021637538.1:0-273474 GCF_004799145.2 Neltuma alba | reverse complement strand
ATATCATATTTTTTATAATTAACTAACTTATCTAACTTCTTTAATCTAATTAAATTAGTTAAATTGATCTTATATTAAAATCGGAGGAATATATGTTGTTTTTTAATTTCAATTTTATCTAATGTATTTCTGGCACTATTTCTATGAGGAGGAAATTTGCAATGGCGGCTAAAAACTCAAGTCGGTCTCCACATTCTTATTTGACCTCAGACATGAACGACGGCGATCGACTGTGAGGCGCTGGTGGACGTTTTGCTCTTCCTTATTGGAGATCATCTTCGGGTGTTTCCGGTTAGAAATTTTTTCTTCATTTCTAAAGGGCAAAGTTCCTACTTTTTTTGCGAACAGGGTGATGAACTAGTGTTTGATGTGAAAATTTCGTAGGATACCAGAATTAGTGTTTTTGTCAAGCTCGCTTGTTTTTGTTGCACTTATTGGCAATAAATTGATTCGTTATAGGAACTGCGATTTTGAATTCAATTTAGTTGATATGGAAGTCGATGATGATTACGTGGAGTATGTGCCCGTGGCTAAGCGTAGGGCCATGGAGGCTCAGATGGTTCTTGAACGAAAAGGGAATCTTCCTCAACAGTCGATGGTGATTTGGAGAAGTCAAGAATGGCTGAAGCTAAACCTAGTCTTCTGGTTAAGGCTTCCCAGTTGAAACGGGATCAACCTGAAATTAGTCCGACAGAGCAGATTGTTCGACAGGAAAAGGAGATGATTGAGAACTTATCAGATCGAAAAACCCTAATGTCTGTTCGAGAATTGGCTAAAGGAATCACTTATACGGAGCCTTTGCCTACGGGATGGAAGCCGCCTTTACCCATTAGAAGAATGTCTAAAAAGCAACGTGATTTGATTCGGAAGCAGTGGCACATATTAGTCGACGGTGAAGATATTCCGCCTCCAATTAAGAATTTCAAGGATATGAGGTTTCCTGAGTCAATTTTGAACAAGTTGAAAGCCAAAGGGATTGTGCAGCCAACACCTATTCAAGTGCAAGGCCTTCCTGTTATCTTATCTGGAAGGGATATGATTGGGATTGCATTTACAGGATCGGGGAAAACTCTAGTCTTTGTATTACCAATGATCATGCTAGCTTTGCAGGAGGAAATTATGATGCCTATTGTTCCCGGAGAAGGTCCATTTGGTTTGATTGTTTGTCCTTCGAGGGAACTCGCTAGGCAAACATACGAGGTGGTTGAGCAGTTTTCTGATGCCTTTGAGAGAAACTGGATATCCTGAACTCAGGCCTTTGCTTTGTATTGGTGGAGTGGATATGAGATCTCAGCTAGAGGTTGTGAAGAAGGGTGTTCATATTGTTGTCGCCACCCCCGGGAGGTTGAAGGATATGCTGGCCAAGAAAAAGATGAATCTTGATAATTGCAGGTATTTAACATTAGATGAGGCTGATAGATTGGTAGATTTGGGATTTGAAGATGACGTAAGAGAAGTGTTTGATCACTTGAAAGCTCAAAGGCAGACTCTCTTATTTTCTGCCACTATGCCAACCAAGATTCAGAATTTTGCTCGAAGTGCCCTGGTGAAACCTGTTATTGTCAATGTGGGGCGAGCAGGGGCGGCAAATCTTGATGTAATCCAGGAAGTGGAGTATGTTAAGCAAGAGGCAAAAATAGTTTATCTTCTTGAGTGCCTGCAAAAAACCCCACCTCCGGTTTTAATATTCTGTGAGAACAAGGCAGATGTGGATGACATTCATGAATATCTTCTTCTGAAAGGAGTTGGAGCAGTGGCTGTTCATGGAGGCAAAGATCAGGAAGAAAGAGAGTATGCCATTGCAGCGTTTAAGTCTGGGAAGAAAGATGTGTTGGTTGCAACTGATGTTGCATCCAAAGGGTTGGACTTCCCTGATATTCAGCATGTTATTAACTATGACATGCCTGCTGAGATTGAAAATTATGTTCATAGGATTGGTCGAACTGGAAGATGTGGCAGGACAGGCATAGCAACAACATTTATTAACAAGAATCAAAGTGAGACAACCTTGCTTGATTTGAAACATCTGTTGCAAGAAGCAAAACAGCGCATTCCCCCTGTTTTAGCTGATTTGAACGATCCAATGGAAGATAATGATGAAATCACTGGTAAAAGTGGGGTCAAGGGTTGTGCCTATTGTGGTGGGCTTGGTCACCGCATTCGCGACTGTCCCAAGCTGGAACATCAGAAAAGCATGGCCATTGCAAATAGTAGAAAGGACTATTTTGGTGGTGGTGGATACAGGGGAGAGATCTGAAAGGCGCCACTTTTTGTATCAGTTTATTTTAGGATGGGCGTGTTTTGGTAGTTGTAATACGACTCTTATGTATAGTTGTATCTTATCTTCGTAGGATGAAATATAAAGAACTGCATACCTTAATTATCCATATCTATGGATCTTCCATCTGGATTGTGCTATATTTTCATCTGACTGTAGATTGTAACGTATTTGGTTCTGGCCAATAATCGCTTTCATGAGGTGTATTGTTGCCGCAATTATAATGTTTCCTGCACGAGTCATTTGTCTCACTTTGCATGTTGTAATTATGGGTAAAGTTTTTCATTTGTATCTAGTTTACTTGAATCGGTCGTTGAATCAACAGCTGATAATTTTCTTTGTATTTCTTATTACACCGTAAATTGGAAGTAGTAATGATTATTGTAAGCTCAGCCTGCACAGTCACACCTTCCACCTCTAAAATCTCCTTTCTGAGGCACTTGTTTTCATTTTTGGTTCTCACTTTGAAGTTACTTCTTTATTTGGGCGAGAGGGTGCTTGTGAATGGCACAGACTGGGTCATTCCAGCAGCACTTTCTTCTACACATTTGTCATGCCCCTGAAGTATTACTGGAAGATCTATGAACGGACTTCAAGAACTTCAATGAATACAACGTTTGGAGAATGGTGGGAAATATACAAGTTTCATACTTTATTGATGTCTCAGATGGAAGAATCATAAAGATATGGGAGTAACTTAGAGTTTCTTGGAAAATAAATAGCAGCTTGGAATCCTTTGGTGATCAACGATGGATTTAAGTTATGGCATAGAACCTCTGGCAGACCTGTGACAGCTCCTCCATCCTATTGTATAACATGAATAGATTGTGAAGATCTACTGTTAATATATGACTAGATTCTTGACCAATAAAATCTAGACTTGACAATCCTGTATAAACATTAGTAAATAATCACAAAAAAGTTGGGGAGTCCAACCTTGGACATTTGTTACCAGCTTTATCAGAAAATGAAACTATTACATATTCTCTTTCAGGGGAGTATTCTATTCTATATGTATACACACTATGAACACACACACCGTTTATATCTGCTAGATTGCCATAAGCTATAGTTAAGCCATGGAAAATATGCATACAATGTTTTTAGCTGCCGTTTCTCTGTTTCATGGTTATAAGTGGGTCCCAAATGCAAGAAATTTCTCAAATGAGCCCTACATGAAGTTTATTTCCCGCTGATTCATTCAACCACTTGTGCTATCTCCTAGAAGACCAAGAAAACAAATGCAATCTACTTCTTTTCCTGTGTAGTGTTATCATGCATGATCTACACAAATGCAGCAATTATGTAATAGTATTTGGAACAAAAAGATATACCTTCGGAGTCTTCATAATCAATTTCTCGCGGCAAACTTGTTCTCCTTTTACTCCCCTCCTATGCGAAAGCATATATTGCATACGCTGAAAGTAATGGTAAATTCTGTTCACCAACCTCCTCTTTTCTTTCACATGCCAAAGTATAGCTTGCTTCACACTCTCCGTGTCTTCTTCAAGTATTTTCAGCCGCTGATTAAGATGTTCTAATTCATCAACTTGGAGCACCCTTTTCATTCTGCAGTCCTTGATTCTATACATTTCTCGTCGCCTGCTTCTTGTGTCAGCAACAGAACTGAGACATTCAGAAGCATTGGAGAAAGCCTCTGAACTTTCAATCACCATTCTACTCTTGTTGCTGCTACTTGCAACCTTATTGAACTTTGAATGCTTCTCCCTTGAGCTGAGATAACAATCAAGTTTTGCCATTTTCTTCTGCCACAAGACCAACATTTCTTCACATTTTTGCAAGGAGCATAAATATTCAGTGAGAAATCCATCACGAACTTGGCTTTCCATCATGTGTTAGTTTGAACATGACACGCGAATAGGAAAAGTAAAGGAAAATGTATTTGATTTCACAAGACACCCCAGTACGTTCACTGATCCTTTATTTATCCTAGTAGTCTTCTCTAAATAACTAATGATCCTCTTAACTCGAATAACAAAGTAACAGAACACCTATAGAACTTGGCCACGAGGTTGTTCTTAAAACTCTGGCAGATATTATATGAAATCTCTGCCTCTCTGCATCGTGCATAGCACAAGGTGAGTGAAGAAGGATTTTATGTTCTTACCAAGAAATAGAAGTTGAGGAAGTTGGCTGGGAGGAAATATAACAGAAGTGAATGATGGTTTCTTACTACACACTACATAAGTAAATCTAAAATTCTTGGATCATTCTATGGTTGAAACTCCTCCTATATCATGTTAACTTTCCTTTCCTTAAAAGAGAGTACAAGTTTGGAGCAGACCTATTTCCTGTAGATTTGAGCTTCACTCTCCCCTAGTTACCTAGCCAGCTTCTTGTTGAATATATATGTATATATGAATATATATTAGGAAGCTTTTGATTTTATTCAGCTAAATGTTTGACTTCATCAATCTAGTTTAGTACTTTAAGATACCCAGATGATTAATTGCATTATAATCTCCATTTCGTACCAAGTGTTTGGTAGGATCCACACCTTACATCACACACGATGCGCACGATGCTACGAAATATGAGTATTTTAACAAATATTTGAACTAAACACAAAATGGATTCTTCAGATCTCCTACAAAGACATTTTTTATCTTCTTGGATCAGAACAAATCAATAGTATACTAGGTTGGGAAAAAAATCACTAACCATAAAATTAATCACATACTCTCGTTACTCTGACGCATTTTTTCACTTACTTTACAAATTTTCAAGAATTTGAGGTCACGTAAAAAGAAAGCCAATTATGACGTGCTTGTGTAAATAATTCTTAAAAAGTATTTTGGTAAAAACCAAAAACTTTATAGTATACAAAGTAAGTATATAAGAGGAATTATATCTTGACTTGTGTAAAAGTAATTTTTTTAAGTGCTTTTACTTATACCAAACATTAGACAAAATCTGCAGCTAAGGAGGAATTTCATGGCCTTTAAAAAAAATAAAAAAAAAGAAGTTCAAGTTTTACAACTGAGTTTTGGGAAATGGTGGAGGAAGGAAATTGCCGGATATTGGAAATGCATACTCTCTATTTCTCCTTTCTTTTCGCCCTCAAGTCTTGTACTGTACGAGGCAATTAAAATCTGATTCCCAAGATAAAAATGAACATTGGTAGTTGTGTGCTTTCATTTCAATGTGAACTATGTTACAAGGATTGGGTGTAACATGATGTCCAATTTTTGTTTCTTAAGAAAGCTGAGAAAATCGCAGGCTACTCTAATCAACAGGAATTTCAACATCCATTTTTAAGCCTGAACCGCCAAGAACCTGTGACAAATAACATAAAACATTAGAAAATATACCAAACAAACAGGAATAAACTCCAAGTAATCCATATCAGACTTAAATGTACAATTACACTTGAATTATGCGCCTATTTTTTTCCTTAATTCTTTACCTCTTCGGTTACTATTTCACGCACGGATATTGCACAGAATTATAAACTCTGATGTGGTAGAAAAGCAACCCAAATTCTTTAAAAATGTTCAGAAAAGCCTATTCAAATTAACAGTAATGTGAACTTGCTATTAATTCCAACTACACTGTTGGTTCCATGCCTTTTATGGAGTCTAAAGTAAGTTATACAGTTTATAACCTAGTACTTCTCAGATTCACAACATAAGTCATTTTCTTCCAGCTCTTCTTGATCTAAAATGTAGATCCAGTTTAAGGTATTTGATGTTTTTTCCCCTTCATTTTGCACTTCTGTACAATTAATGAGCCGACTTCCATTTAGTATGGTCTTTAACTTTTAATAAGGATAGAGTTGAAAAATGCTACAATATTTTTATACCTTTAATGAGCCAATTATTATTTTGGTCCACGCGTGTCTGAATGTGGACCTATGCTTTGGACCGAAGGAGTATATTTCTTTATAGATTTCATTATATATATATATATATAGAGAGAGAGAGAGAGAGAGAGAGATGATTGATGATTTCCACGCATCTCATTGTTTCATAAAGAGACACCTAAAGCAGACCTAATTTCAGGACTAAAAATGCACTAGACAAACATTCTAATTTCAGACCTAATTTAAGAAACTTAAGTATATTCCATCTTTTTTGCAAAAAAAAAAAAAAAAGAAGTATATTCCATATTAAGGTCCACAAGTTAAACAGGCCTACACATTGTAATGGACGGACCAGATTTTTTTTCCCAAGAAAAAACTCGAATTTATCCATTCAATAAGTGCCCTTCCTCTCATGATGAGTACCCGAATTTGTTACAGGAATCATGAACTCAAATGCACAAACCTTAATGAAGTCATCCAATGTCAAGTAGGAGTCTTTTGAATACCCTGCTTCATTTAGAACTTGGCTCAGGACTTGCTGAGAAACATAGAATAGAGAACAAAATTAGTCAAGGTCCACTTTAAGCCTTGTGCTATTAACAAAACAGAAGAGACATGTAAAATTATTTGTCTTGTACGATGAAAAAGCTCAGACAGAATTAAAAAGAAATGAGA
Organism: Neltuma alba; assembly: GCF_004799145.2. Lineage (NCBI taxonomy): Eukaryota > Viridiplantae > Streptophyta > Magnoliopsida > Fabales > Fabaceae > Neltuma > Neltuma alba. The sequence goes on along the minus strand of NW_021637538.1, from coordinate 266,698 downwards.
TTTTTCATCAAATGGAAACGCAATTAGTCTACAGGTAATCCAAACAACAGAGAAGGCAACATGAATTATTAAAAAATATTCAAAAAATAATTGTTTGAAGATCGTTATAGGTATTTCAATCAAAGGGATGACTGTTCAGGCGGGGCAAACAAATTTAAACAAGTACAACCTATTACTCTCCACAAGAATTAAGAATGTTTGGTAAAAAGTTCATCCACCATTTCATGGAAATTACATTCCAGTATCCCAGGATCTCAATATGGATAGCAAATTAGTAATAAAAGTGCTTCCTGGTTCCTAGTAACTAAGCAATGGAGTTGATTGTGTAGATCTTTGGTCATACCTCTCTCTGTTCATCAGACATGAATGGACCAGACAGATCTTTTAGGACTTCCAGCATATCTTTGAAAGACACCTTTCCATTACGATCTGAATCATATACTTTGAAGATAACTACAACAGAGAAAAACGAGTAACTATAGCTATCCACATAAACACCACTAATGAAAAATCATACCCGATTATAGTTTACAAATGCATGACGTGAATTTTGCGTTCATAATTTCTATTAGGTGGAAGCTATTTTAACGCAACCAGGTAAATGTGGTCAACACCATGTTTCTGCTGCAATTCCAAACACAGCTTCCAGGAAAGATTCTTGATTAAATCTGGGTAGAAAGATCGAGCAATGAACATTTACCGGGATCCACCACTAACAAATTTAAATGCCAACTCATCATTGGCTTAGTGCATGTACACCAATCTATCTTAGAATCTTTTTTCCAAGTTACAAAGGCAAGCCGAGGGTTGAAACACAAAAATTAGGACCCACTCCAAGAAGTCTCATTAACACTTAGTGTATTTGTCATCTCTCATAGAATCTGTTTTAGCCTACTTGTCTCAAAAGTTTTTCATGCTTACATTACCATTGACTTCAGTCCTTCTCTCTGGCCCATAAGGCCCTACTTAATCAACTAACAAGCCTAAAGTCTATGGACAAGCAGTTCAGAAAATTCAACTTATATAATTACCAGATCATAATCAGTCCCAAACGGACAATATATTTTCTGACTGCTCAAGCTCTTCTACTGTCGATAAACTAACAAGAGATTTTCAGTTGATTAGTTTATCACAGAGAACAAAACCTTCTGAAATATTTACATGTTTATTCATGATTGGAATTGCCTTGATTTTCTAAGACTAACTCCACCTAAGAACTTCTTAAAACAGCCACACAAGTATAAAGAACACATGAAACTGCCATACAACTGATACATACGTTCTATTTTTTGCTGTGAACTTGCTTTGGCACTAAATGCAGACAAGAAGGCCACAAAGTCTTTAAAGTTCAAACCATCCACCATCTTAAGCAGCCTCTGCAAATAACCAAATCATCCATCATATAGGAGCATGAAGAACTGCAGAGATCCCACAATAACCCAGAATCTTAATACGAAACAACTATTTACCTGAGAAAGTGAATTCAAAGAAAACTCAGGAACAGATAAGAACTCATCTGCTGATATAAATCCCTTGGCATTACGATCAAGTTGGCAAAATCTTTCATACAAGGCCACTATTTCCTCCTGGGAAACTGATTTTCACACCAAAGTAGACCTAACTCAAATAAAAGCAGCACAATTTGGAGAACAATGTAAAGTAAGAGTAAGGTAAGGGACATCTACATAAATTATTGCAGTATTCTTGGACTTCCTCGATGTCATATTGAGTCAGCATGGATGATGCACTCCCCATCTCTTCTCGGCTTCAAACAGCAGAAGAAGAACAACAGGATTAATGTCTTTACTATATTCGGTATTCGCTAACAAGTCACAATCTTTGCCCAGGAAATGATATCAAATATGAATACTACAGTACTTGTTTGAAAAGAATTTATTGGCGAAAGATCCATAATCCATTTTGACTATTCCATGATTACATGAATGGGTGTATCAGAATTTTCTCGGGACCGAAACAGAGAGCGAGACAGTATGGGAGAGGGAAGATGGAAGAGACCTGAAGGGCTGTAATCGAATCGAATCTTCGGGCTGAAGATGAATAGATGATGATGCTTTCTTCCAGATGGGACCGCAGAAATATACACGTGGGTTGCTTAGTCATCATCGATTTCTTCAAAACGCAGCTATTTGTTCTGTTCCAAATTAATCGTCTCGTCCTGTGGACCTCTCGATGTTTTTAAGCCCAGGCTTGAGTAACTCGCTGAGCAAAGTACAAAACAAAACATTCTCGTTCTTGACAATGACCGATTGGGCTTGTGTTTATGAGTCTTCGAAGGATTTAAGAAAAATTAAAATAATCTAAACACTTCTAGCACAAGGGAATAGCCTGCAACACGATTGTTAGTTCCTGTTAAAAAGAAGTATACATATTTAGTATTTGACAGTATCTTTAATAAGAGAATTATCTGCTAAAATTAAGGGAAAATGATAAATAAAAAAGGTGGAATATATGAAATTCCAATTTGAGAAGCTAAGGAAATGTAATGACAATGAGGGAAGTCCTTCCCAAATTGAAATTTTAAAATTCAATAAAATGACAAAAATACCTTTTATCTTTTTTTTTTTTAAAACTTAGCCCCTCACCGGTGGCCAGCCTCTGGTGTGGTGGCTGCCGGTGGAATTTTTTTGTAACAGTTTTTTTTTGTATGGGAGAATATTGCAAGAAGTGGTAGGAGTGGGATTTGACCCCACAACTAGAGCCGGGAATCAGGGCCGGCCCGGCCCTCCAGGGCTGGGGGACTTAAAAGAGCTAGCCCTTCAGAGCTGAAATTTTAAAAAAATACCCCAATTTGTTAGGCTCGACCCTTAAGCTACAGGGCTAGGGCCGGCCCGCGGGCTTTTGGCCGTTTAAGAAAAAATACTATTTTTTATATTTATCATATTTTTTTATAAAAATATAAAAATAAACCAATGAAATTATTAATAAAAGACATAAATATGAATAAAATTAAGTCACAAATATAAAATATCATCTTATATAAATATTCATCAATATCTAAGAACATCTAAAACATTCATTAACAAGATAACAATATCTAAAAGTTTTATCTATAATGCAATTGTGCAATAAATAAACACTATCATTAATCTTTTGAAACTTCATCATCACTATAATTAATTACTTTTCTTCATAAGTATACTTTTCTTTCGTAACAAAAATATCAAGTTTTTCTTCTTTATAAGAATTTTATTTTTAAATTTTGCAATTTAACTATTATTTTACTTTAATGTGAGAAACATTGTTGTTGAAACTCATGAATTTCTAATTCAAATTATAGAATCACAAGTTATATAAGTATAAAAATATTCTATTATCAAATATATATATAGTTTAAAAATATCAACGCATATAATATAAATCAAATCAATATTAAAATCCAAATTAACCCATTTTTTAAAAATTTAATTGGATAAATTATCGTCTAAAACTAAATTTAATTTTAAAATGATAATAATAACTAAATATTTGAAATATTATTAACAATGTAAAAAATTAATAACATTAATATTATATAAAAAATTTTAAAAAAAAAAATTATAAAAGGGCTTAAAAGGGCCGGCCCTTTTAAGCCCTCGACCCTCCAGGGTTTATTTTTCATTTTAAGAGAAAAATATCAAGCCCAGCCTTTATAATTTCAAGGCCTAAACGGGCTCGGCCCGTTTTCCCGACTCTACCCACAATCCCTTGGCTATTTGGGCCAACAAAAGGACAGATGACCATTGGGCCATCAAAGGCTTCTTAATTTTATAATGCAAACAAAAATATAAGTTGACTCTTTTACTATGACTCTAGCCCGTGACAATAATTTACCTCAGGATGACAAGTCTTAACTGAGAAATAACAAGTCTAAATTTGATATTAACAAAACAACTTTTTTTGATATATAACAAGAAGTAGCATGTACATTAATTAAAAATAACCATAATTTATTTGAAAATGACACGTCTTTACTGAAAAATAACACGTCTAAATATGATATTAACAATATGTCTTTTTCTGATACATAACAAGAAGTAGCATGTACATTAATTAAAAATGACCATAATTTATTTGAAAATGACACGTCTTGTTATGTATCAGGAAAAAGACATATTGTTAATGCTACTTCTTGTTATGTATCAGGAGAAGACATATTGTTAATTTCAAGTTTAGACTTGTCATTTTTCAGTAAAAGACATATTGTTAATGCTACTTCTTGTTATGTATCAGGAGAAGACACATTGTTAATCTTAAGTTTAGACTTGTCATTTTTCAGTAAAGATGTGTCATTTTCAAATAAATTATGGTCATTTTTAATTAATGTACATGCTACTTCTTGTTATATATCAGAAAAAGGCATATTGTTAATCTCACGTTTAGATGTGTCATTTTCAAATAAATTGTCATTTTTAATTAATATACATGCTATTTCTTATTATGTATCAGGAAAAATTACTTTGTTAATATCAAATTTAGACTTGTTATTTCTCAATTAAGACTTGTCATCCTGAGGTAAATTCTTGTCACAGGCTGGAGTCATAGTAAAATAGTCAAGTTATATTTTTGTTTGCATTATAAAGTTAAGAAGTCTTTGATGGCCCAATGGCCATCTACTCTTTTATTGGCCCAAATGGCCAAAGGGTTGTGGGATCAAATCCTACCCCCACGACTTCTTGCAATATTCTCCTATACAAAAAAAAAAACTATTACAAAAAAATTCCATCGACAGCCACCACACCGGTGGTTGACGTCGGCCAGTTGCCAGCGGTGGCTGCCGACGGCCGACCGCCAATGAGGGGCTGAGTTTTAAAAAAAAAGAAGATAAAAGGCATTTTTGTCATTTCATTGAATTTCAAAATTCCAATTTGGGAAGGACTTCCCTCTTTGTCATTACATTTCCTTAGCTTCCCAAATTGGAATTTCAGATATTCCACCTTCTTTATCTGTCATTTTCCCTAAAATTAATCTTATCAAAATCATAATTGAAATTATAATTAGTTAGTAAGTCTTCGTCAAAATTAGAATTATCTATTGAGGGGATATTTGGAAAGCATCAAAAATGTTTCTGAAAAGCACTTTTTCGTAAATCGAGATAAATTCCTCCACATATTTACTTTATATACCGTAAAAGCACTTTTAAAATTATGATTTTAATTCTATCTAAACACTCTTTTGAGTTCCACGGTAGATTACAGAAATTTTATAAAAGCATATATCTAGTCATTTAATGGCTCCCAAAGCCAATTGCTTGATTGCTTTATATATATATATATATTGTATTCCTTAATTTATTGCAACTTGCAAGTCAATTGTTTAAAAAGGTTAAATAGTAGTTGGATTAAATATAAGGAACTTATTCCCCTTAAACAAGGTTGAAGTTTCAAATTTTGGATTTAAAAAATGCATGTAAAGGATTATTTATAATTAAGCTCGGCAATATTCATGATCTTAGATTATGTTCTATAACAAAAATAGTTAACAGTGAGTAGTCAGTTAAAACGAGATTATTAGCATTTTAACTTTAACACAGAAAAAAGAGAAAGTAAGAGAACATATGTATACATCATGTATAGACAAGGCGTTTTCGAAAGTTTCAAATCATTTGTAGGCGACAAACGGCTTCTTAGACCGAGATTAACGTAGTATGCTGTGAACTAAACGAAGAAACACACAAATTCTTGGTCTTAACACCAACTAAGAACATTAAATATAAGCTCGTAGTAGTAGGGCACTACATCCATTTAACCAATCCTATGCTTTGACGTCCTCTTGACAAATCTTACATTATATCTTGGGTCTTGCAAGCTTCCTCTTATAATCCAAAAATGATGTTTACAGCAGCAACCTCAGAGTCTTGGAATTGGATCCCATCTAAACGACTTACCACGTTAACTAACAAACATCCTAGAATATTTTTTCCGTAGCACTTAATCTTCTAAAATAATTTTTATGCATTTAACATTTTAAAATATTTTTTTAATAACACCAAACATTTTTTAAACATCACCCAGTATCCCAAGTTTCTAGAGTGCTTGTTGCTATAAAAAAAAAAATACTCCTCCGGTCCTTAATATAAAACCTATTTAACTAATTTGATTAGATTAAAGAAGTTAGGTAAGTTAGTTAATTACAAAAAATATAGGGAAAATGACAATAAAATACCACCTGAATTCCAAAAAGACAAATAAGGGACCTGAATAAGCAAAATGACAAATAGGGCACTGGGTACCAATTTGGAATATAGATTTTCGGCCAAAAGACCGAATTGCCCTGATTGTCTCTGAATATGTTGCCCTGAGCAGTGTATTCATGCGATAGAGAAAGGGAGAAACTGATTTCCTTCTACAAAACTAAATCCAAGTTCCTGCAGTCACCAAAAAGGATTTTTCGAAATCACGTTGCCGTCGTCGTAGGAGTAGATTGCCATCGCTGAATTTGGTTACCATCGCTGAAATACATTGCCCTGTCTGAAATAACTTGTACCCCCTGAAATTGTCGTCGTCGAAGAGGTCGCTGAAGTATTTGAATTATTCATGAGTGAGTAGAAGTTGATGGCAGGATTTGGATTATTCATTTTTGTGGCTGTTTCATGGTGAAATAGGAACAGGATTATTGCATTTGAGGGTTCATATTCAGTATTTGGTGAATGATGAAGCAGAAATCAGAAAATAGTCGCAAGCAATTACGTAATGTAATTGCTGTCATATGTTTGCTGGTTTTTGGTAAATCCCATTCCGTGAATGGTAAATCCCATTCCGTGAATGGTAAATTTTAATATACATGTAGTTAATTATGAAACTTAATAGTTCAATGTTTATTGTGATGTACTTCAGGTGCACGTTCACTGAATGATTTATTTATGCTTACAAGTTGCTCTTCCGGTGAAAACAGGTTTACAAAACCCATTGAAGAAGTGGTCACTTTCACTATAAAAGTTGTAAATCCCATTATGTGTTTTGTAAAATTCAGCGTGAAATTTTATTGGTGGTGAAAAGTAAGTTACTCATCCCCTAAAAAGAGGTTGCAAAACCCATTTAAGAAGTGATCATTTTCACTAAGAAAGTTGTAAATCTCACTACATGTTTTGTAAAATTCAGCATATAATTTATTGGTTTTTATAAACAAGTTGCCAATCCCTTGAAAACATGTTGCAAAACCCATTGAAGAAGTGATCATTTTCATTATGAAAGTTGTAAATCTCACTATGTGTTTTGTCAAATTCAGCGTGAAATTTTATTGATTTTTAGAAACAAGTTGCTCATCCCCTGAAAAGAAGTTGCAAAATTCATTTAAGAAGTGGTAATTTTCACTACAAAAGTTGTAAATATTACTCTATGTTTTGTAAAATTCAGCATAGAATTTTATTGGTTTTTAGAAACAAGTTGCCAATCCCTTGAAAACATGTTACAAAACCCATTGAAGAAGTGATCATTTTCACTACGAAAGTTGTAAATCTCACTATGTGTTTTGTCAAATTTAGTATGAAATTTTATTAGTTTTTAGAAATAAGCTGCCCATCTCCTGAAAACAAGTTACAAAACCTATTGAATAAGTGGTCATTTTTACTACGGAAGTTGTAAATCCCACTATACGTTTTGTCAAATTTAGCGTGAAATTTTATTAGTTTTTACAAACAAGTTGTTTATCTCCTGAAAACAGGTTGCAAAACCCATTAACAAAGTAGTCACTTTCACTACAAAAGTTGTAAATCACAATATGTATTTTGTAAAATTCATAATTAACTACATGTATAGTAAAATTTACCATTCACATAATGGGATTTACCATTCACGTAGTGGGATTTACCAAAAACCAGCAAGCATATGACAGCAGTTACGTAACGTAATTGCTTGTCATTGTTTTCTGATTTCCACTTCATCTTCCCCGCAGGTTCACTCCCTCTCTCACTACAAATCCTCTTTCCCACAACCAAAACCCACCAAATCAACAATCTCTACAGAATGGTGATGCGAAGGAGTAAGATAATAGCATTTCCAACATTCTTCTTTCCTTCTTCCCGCATTTCATCACCGTCGGTCTTCCTCTCTCCTTTCTCTCACTGCGTCGCTTTCTTCCTCTCTCTTTTCTCTCACTTTCAGACAGGGCATTTTGGTCTTTTGGCCAAAAATCTGAATTCCAGATTGGTACCCAGTCCCCTATATGTCATTTTGCTTATTCAGGTCCCTTATTTGTCTTTTTGGAATTCAGGTGGTATTTTATTGTCATTTTCCCAAAATATAACATTTTTTTTCAAAACACCATAATCATCATTCTTGATATCCTCCCTCTCTCCCTTACTTGATTATAGTTAAGAGAGTATCCATAAGGATATTTAAATATGAGAAATAGATCTTATATTTAAGGTCAAAATTAACTTAACAATTAAGTCCTATATTAAAAACCGAAGAAGTATATATTAAGAAAAAAATTACGTCAAAAATTACTTTGGAATATTGAATGACATTGAAAAATATTTTAAAATATTGTATCTACCACATATTAGTTTAGAATACCAAGAGCTTTTGGAAAAATACTTGAGAGTGCCGAATATAACTTAGCCTTTTAAAATTATCCAAGACATATTTCAATGACCTTATTGGTACAGTCTGCTTCTGCTTAGCCAAATGAAAATGATCATACACTTGAGATGGTTTATTGATACTAGGGATATAGATACCTAACATATTTCATATCAGGGTAAGCTCCGATTTCATCATCATTACCATTGATGTATAAATAACACTCATACAGTAAGAAACACGACAAGAGACGAATGGCATTTTATGGACCATTTTTGGAGAAACACCATCTTGGAAGGGCAGATACAAAAAATTGGCAGTGTGTCTGAAAATTTATCAATACAACGAATAAAGCAAGCTCCAATAGTGTGTGAGCCTTACATTATTGAAAGCAAAAGCATCATACTTCAGCAGGCATCCAGGTCTCGGCATGGAGGTGGCTTTGGGTCACTTAATAGAGTGGTATTCCCTCCTTCAGGTCCAGACTTGATCCGCTTGGGATTTTGGGTGCCATGCTAAATAATACCGGGGAAAAAAAGGATTTAAATTCAGATCATGAAATAATGAGAATCTTAAACATGAACACAAAGAACAATAAAGATATTCCTGGTTGATATTCTTACCGGCGGCTTCTCGCCCCTTCTCAGTTGCTCTACTATCTCAACTACTCTTGTCGGTGTTACATCTTCCTGGAATGAACATAAAGCAAGACACGTTAAGGTCCAAAATATTTCAGATGGAAACGCAATGACCATTACAATGATTAATACATGAATACATACATAGTAGTTATAGGTATACCCTTCGGATCCGTTTGAGTAATCAGCCACTGTAATCATAGGAGCATTCACACAGCATCCCTGCATGAAAACAATATATTCAATCAATCGTGCTTGTCTGATCTCTGGCAAAACTGGATAACATGCATGCACCCATTTTTAGATCACATTGTTCCTGGAAATGTGGTAACTTACTTGTAGGAACTTCTTTTTTACCGAGTAAGATGTTAGTTAATGTACAATAAAGTTAGTTCTAGATGTTTCTTTTAGATTTTCCTCAATAAACTTGAAGTAATTCAAAAACAATCCAAGAGATATTCTTCAAAAATATTGCAGCTGTACAGGATTTACAATGTAACAGTCACATCTGTATCAAGAAATAGTCATCATTAATTTGTACTTAAATCACGAATTTTGAACGTTAGTTGATTCAAGATTTTATAAGTACAAATTGGTAATCAGAGACATGCAAGTGCTTCCCCAGTATTATTCTCCAATTCATAAAATTGCTAAGAATATATTTTCCACCAATACAGCACAATCTCAGTGCCGAATCTAATTAAGAAACATATAAATCTCAAAATATTGTTTAAAAGCTTACCATGCATTCCATTTCTCCAACAGAAAACAAACCATCCTTTGTTACTTCTGTAGATGAGAAATCCAAAGAAATTAATTCTTAAAACAAACATCATTATTTCCACGTGTCAAGAATAAAATGAGGTCACTGGAATGTAATGGGAGAAACACAAGAGTGATGACTGACCATTGCGCTTCACCCCCAAGTGCTTCAATAAAGCTTCTTCAATCTCTCGTGAGCCACGTATCATACAAGGTGTTGTTCCACAAACCAATAGATGGTACTTCCCAACCTAAGAAACCACACCAATTTTATGTAGACACACTTAATATTGCATTATTGAGGGTAAGTAAACATGGAAGTGTTAAATCATAATATGAATTTTACCTTCGTCCGGTTAAACATCGAGTAAAATGTGGCAACCTCATATACTCTAATTGGAGCAACCTCAATAATCTTTGCCACCTAAGAAATTCACAATACAATTAATTATTTAAATATTTAAATAACTTCTGGCTAATACATGGACATACAAATATAGAGCATGTATTCGCTGCATCTTAAAATTTCAAATATCAGTTTGGCCATGGCATTAGTTTCGGAGTTTAATTATAAATCTATGGTAATTGGAAGATAAAAGTTACAAAATGAATCCTTTGAGCATGAGACCAAACATACTGCATTCATTGCTGAAACTGGAAGCCAGCCTCCATGCTGCTGCTGTGCAAGATCCAGCAGAGGGATGACTGCAGATTGCTTATAGTTGGATGGATAGTGGGATACAATCTCCTTAACCTGTTTTCACAGCTTAATAATATCAGAATGTCCAATAAAATATGCGACATGCATCCAAAAATGCCACATTACAATGTACATATATTGAAATGTAGATTTATCCTATCTCTTTGGCACGTTGTAAATTTGCAATGGAATCAATCGATAAAACATTAGCCCATGAACTCTACACTTAGTTAAATTGTCTGATTCAGCAATCTGTTCTCACATATCTGAGCTAAACTGAGTTTCATAGTTCAAAAGCCACATTTGCTAAGGTAACAAACTAATCTATATACTTTTGTACTTTGGACAAGCAATAAAGTAATGTAGGATCTCACTGAAAACCAGGAAGCAATGGTAAGAATCCTATAAATTAATGATTAAGTAACATATGCCCGCATCATTAAACAAAATTATCTTGACAAAAACAAAAAACGTACTTTAAGAAGATAATCCATAGTAAGATCACTCTTAAGGATTTGCCAAGCAGCACGATGCATGTATCGATCATCTCTCAAATTGTTCTGACCCAATGTGTGTTAACGAGGATGAAAGGCATCTTAGAAAAAAGCCTAAATTATTCTATGTCCAAGCAATGTTGACAGGGATTAGAATAGATGACACAGGAACTCACTTCACCTAATGAGCCTCACATTTCTTGATTACCTATTGAAGGCTCAAAATCAAGCCTGAACATTTCCCTCATACAATAGAAAAGGAAACAGTAAAGCACACTTTTAATCCAGCAATGCATGGCATCTAATAACATTTCCCATTTTCTTCTTTTTAATTAAATTACATTGTAATAGACTTTGCCTCAGTGGCATAACAAGCACATAAGATGTATAGGTGAAAATACACTACATTCAGGATTTACAGTCGTAAAAGACCATAAAATCCAAGGCATATTCTCATTCTTCCTACTAAATAAGGGTGCCAAACCAATGCCCATTAACCATCAAGCTCTCAACCCCAGAAAGTTCTCTTATTATGCTCTTAGCCTACCATCCACTTAGCCTACCAACAGGGTAGCCTTAAACATCCACTCTTACACACAAAATCCAAAAAAAAAAAAAAGCAAAAAGCTTCAGACACTACAGATTCAACAGAATATATCACAAAAGAAGGACAATTGGAAAAAGGAACTTCGGCGATTGCTTCCCCCGTTCCACATTTTTTGACACCGTAGGATGAACTATATAATCTATCCCTCCCCAAACCCGTGGGAGCCTCGTGGACTAGGCCGCCCTTGGACGAACGACATTGACATATCATCACATATCAGACTTCCTTTGTCCTAAACGCCTAACCAGTAAGATTAAAGAACATTCGACTTGGGGGGGGGGTCATTTCAGGCTCTATAGTTACATAATGATAACCAGTCAATTCTGGCAACAAACAACATTCGAATTCTTTAACTCCAGAGCATTGAAAAATCACCTTCTCTTTGTTGGCATCCGTGAATTCCCATGGAAGGTCTGGATTGTTATCTGGGGAGTCAATGTGCTGCCCAGTTCGTAAAGATCCACGCAGTCAATAACCATTGTATGAAACATACTGATGCAATAAAAGGTGAAATTTTTTAAATTTAAACTGAAATAAAGAGAACTTACGTAGTTCAGAGCCGTGGAGAATGCCCTTGACGGCTGCAGGTGAAGAAAAGAAAAGAAAACCAACGAAATCACGAAAAGATGTCAGCTAGGGGCTGGACTAAAAAGTGAAATAAAAGCGAATTCGAGATATAAAAATGAAGCAAACCTGGCGAAAAGTTTGACGGATCTCATTGAAATGCTTCGCAGCGAGGCGCGCGAGCATTTTCGACGACTGGTTGGAGTTAGTCTGAGGAAGAAAGAGATCGGAGTTAGGGGCGGAGACACTCGACCATGAGCCTATGCGACACAGTAAAGCGAAAGAGGTATAGGAGAGGTGGCAGAATAACGACCGTTAGATCATGTCAAAGGATCTGAATAAATGGGCTTTCATTTTGAATTTTTTTTTGGTATTAATCATCCTGAGCCTTCAATTGTGGACTTGGACAAAAAACTGGGTTTTGTGTGGCATGAAACCGGCCTAGGCTCAGCTACTATTTCATTGTACACTTCAGTCTCTGTTGCCTTTGGACTTCGGTCAAACTATGGGGAAAAATTTGACCAAAACAAAGACAAAAAAATGTAACTAACAGCAAACAGGGTTAGATGAATCTAACGAAAAGAATTAGTCACTTATGACATGGTTTAAATTCTTATTAAGAGAGATGCTCACATTTTTGTGTCTGACAGTGTTTTGAGCAAAATCCTTATCTCTCTTTCTCTTTATTTATATGTGTTGAATCTTAATAAAACTTTATTTTTCTGACCAACACTCCTTTTCATAAATTCTATTGTAATCCCATCGTTTCATTTCTCAATCCTCACCGTCTTTTCATACCTTAGCATTCCTTTTTTTGTTTGTTTAATCTCTCAAACTTATTACCTTCATTGTTTTGATGTGCATTCTTCTTATAGGGACCTAGACATTTGCTTTAGTAAGGTTACTTGGTGCCACCATAGTACCCAGACCATTGGCTGAGGATGACATTTGTTATTTTAAAGGATTCCATCACTTAGTATTTAAAATATTAAGATAAAAATATCATCAAAGCATTGGTGACAAGACTAATAAAAGTACCGTTTTTTTATTCTTGTTAATTTGTAGTTTCACCTATTGTGGTTGAAGAAAAAAATAATAGAAGTTACACAATACATTAATTTTTCTGTGCGATTGACATTTTCTTGGACAAAACGTTTATAATAATGTCCTAGTTATAAGATTTATTGTGATATTTGTTCAATCATTCAACCCAATAAAACGTGAGGTAACAATTTAGAGAAAAAATTATTCTAAAAACAGAAATAATATTGAAAGAAAAATCAAGAAGGTAAAGAACATTAGTTAACACAATATCAGAAGGAAGTATTACTTTTCCTGAAACAGAAGCAATAGAATGCAACCCTATAAGTAGATTGACTAAAATAGGAGAAATAAATTCATAGGATTAACACAAATCTAAAAAACAACACACATGATAAGTAGCCCTCGAACAAGATACAAGAAACATCCTTATTTTTGTTTAGATCTTCAGAACTGCCAAATTCCTTTTCCAAATGGCAATAATGTCCCTTTTTTTTTTTTTTTAATCAGGGGCATTGAATCTAAATCTCCATAAAATGAGCTTTCAGTTGGAATTGTGTTTCAAGGTAGTTCCCAAATTCTGGGAGTCTCAACACCCAACTCTAATACTCCTCCGGTCCTAATTATAAGACCCAATTGACTTATTTGAGGAGATTAAGGAAGTAAGTTAAGTTGGTTATTTGTAATAAATAAGTGTTGTTATTCCTAAAATATCCTTGCTAATTAAGTATATTGGCTAAAACTATCATTATTAGAAGGATTATCTTGGAAAAAAATACATAAATATAAGTAACAAAATGGATTGGGGTCTTATAATTAGGACCAAATAAAAAGTCAAATGGGGTCTTATAATAAGGACCGGAGGAGTACCATTTAACCAAATATTTTGAAAATGAAAATGAAAATGAATCTAAAAAACAACACACATGATAAGTAGCCATTGAATAATATACAAGAAACATCCCTATTTTTGTTTAGATTTTAAAAACTGTAAAGTTCCTCTTCGAAACAGTGATAATGTCCCCTTTTTTTTCCTACTTGGGTCATTGAAGTTCAATGCCCCTAAATCTTCATAAGAGGAGTTCCCAAATTTTAGGAGTCTCAATACCTAACTCTGATATCATGTAACTAAATATTTTGGGAATGAAAATAAAAAAAAAATACACAACAAACTCTTTAACTTAATCATAACTAACTTAATAGAAATGCTATCTATCCCTTGATAAACCAAACCACAAGATGATTTGGTGAGTGAAAACAACCTAAGTTGTTTAAGAAGGTCAAAGATTATCCCATTGTACATTGGGATTTTTATCAACAAGGAATAAGGGCACTTAATGTCACCCAAGTGTGAATCTGCAGCCTTATTATAAGATCATAGCGCCATTCCCCATTCAAATCTTGAAGAGCTTTAATATTCTTTCAACTACTTAGAGTTCATCTAACAGTCCACGATGGAAACTTACTAATGATAGAAGCTTCATGATGAAGTCTACGTATAACATGCTTTACAGCCAAAATGTGAACAGCAATAAGAACTCATGGAGGAAGATTTGGAAATTGCCAGTTCCTCAAAGATGCAAAACCTTCCTCTGGATCTATGGGAGAGGCAGGTTACATACAAATAATCTACAAATCGTGCGAGGGATACACAGTCATTTGAGTTGTGATCTTTGTGGGGCTACATGTGAACATCCACTTCATGTAGGGGTGATAATATGGGTGAACCCGCGGGTTGCGAGTTGGCCCATGGCGAGTTAGGGTCAAAAGGTGCGGGTTGACAAAGGCCCATGTAATGGTGGGTTAGCTTTTAGCCAACTATGGTGGGTTGACGCCAACCCACCAACTATTATTTTCTTTTTTTTTATAATTTTTTTAATTTTAAAATATTTTTTCTTATACAATATAAAGAAAATGTATTGAAATTTTTACTTTTTCTTCAAATATTTGATTGAAAACACCAAATAAATGATATTGGTATTTTTTAAATTTTTTTAGACAGGATATAAAATATAATATTATAATGATAATAATTAATAAAATTTGAAAATATAAAAAAAATGCGGGCTAGCCCATGGCGGGTTATGCGATGTAAGTTAAAAAGTTTTGTTTGCTAGCAGGTTGACTTTTAGCTAACCCTAACCTATCATTTTTGACGGGTTAGTAGTTTGGACCTGCGGGTTTAACCCATCTTATCGGCTCTAGCTTCATGCATTGCGTGATTGTCAAATAGCATGTGCTTGTTGGGAAGCACTTGTGCCTAACCAGGTTAAGCTCAAGTTCTTTGATAGTAGGGATTTCATAGAATGGATTAGTTGGAATAGTGGTCTAAAATACAGAGTCTCAAAAATCCCTTGGTGCACTTGGTTTGCTGTCTTAGCTAGGCAAATTTGGTTGAATAGGAACGATGGGGTTTTTAATCGGAAATCAAAGGGAAGTCTCTCTATTATTGCCTAGTCAAAGTCCATTATTGTGTGTTTGAATGCTAGTGCCAATGGCTCTATTACTCAAGCACGGATGACTTGCAAATGGCAACCACCTTTGGTGGGATGTGTCAAATACAATGTCGATGGAGCAGTTAGAAATGGGAACTTGGTGGCAGCATGTGGTAGTGTGGCTAGAGATGACGAAGGGCATTGGCTTGATGGTTTTATGTTTCATATCAGCAAAGACAATAGTTTTCATGCGGAAGCTTAGGCTATGTTTTGGGGTCTAAAAAGAGCATGGGATATGAATTGGAAATGGGTCGTCATCAAAACTGATTGTCGAGAGCTTGTAAATATTCTAGACACGGGCTGGCATGATGACCACTTGGAAAAGGATCTTCTTGCTAAGATTCAAGGATGGCTTGGAAAGGATTGGGATGCAAGCTTAGCGTGGTGTGGTCAGGATGCAAATATGGTGGCTGACATATTAGCCAAAAACTCCATGAGTGTTGCTGAGGGAACAAGCTTTCTTTAGTCTCCTCTTGATTTTGTTGTTAATCTTGTGGTGTCTAATGTAGCTTAGTATTTTTCTGCTGCTCGTCATCAAAAAAAAAAAGAAATCTGATTTAATTTATTAAAATTTACTAATTCGTAGTAATTTTAAAAATAAAATATAGGAGAGAATATAGAATTTTTAAATAATTTTAATTTTTATGATCCTCTCTATGAATATCAGTCCCTATTGGTCTTTTTTTGTAATTCTCCCTAAATAATGCAATAATTTTTTGGAATATGAAAATATGCTACTAAAGACGCGCAGAAGCAAGCTTCACAAAACGCAGCTTGTGAAGTAGAGGGAAAGTCTAGCTATCATAACGGTCTAAAGGGCACAGAGCCACGTGGCATTAAATCGTCGAAAGCGGCTTTTATGGCGACCCTTTCGGAGTCATTACGCCATTCATTTTATCTCCTTCTTGTGCTCTCGGCCTGTACTTTTCTTTCCTCGTTACATACTTATATTATATGGATTAGATTTCTAAGTTTACCGATTACCCACTTTGCAGCTGCAACCTAATTTCATAAAAATCGTTTAGAATCCTTCTTTGTACGTTACGTCCAAACCTTCTTTGTCTGCTAATTAATGCGTAAACTTGAATTCCCATAACAAAGTTTTCCTACTGGCAAATGTGAAATGTATATCAGCACGAACATTTAGAGGTAGAAGAAGGAAAAAACAATAAGAAAATGGCGGACAAGGAAGTGTTCATTGCTTCACTTGACCAAGGAACTACCAGCACTAGGTTCATGATCTACGATCGCTCGGCTCATGTTATCGGATCGCACCAGGTCGAGTTCACTCAGTTTTACCCAAAAGCAGGGTAAGTAATTAAGCAATGATGGTTGTTTCTGTTTCAGATTTCTCCGCCCTTTTTTTTTTTTTTTGGCTTATAGAGTCGCTCATTCTGATGAATAATCTGGTGTGGTAGATGGGTGGAGCATGATCCAACAGAGATCTTGGAGAGCGTTAGGGTGTGTATTGCGAAGGCGCTGGACAAGGCGACGGCTAATGGATTCAATGTGGATAAAGGATTGAAGGGTATTGGTCTGACCAATCAGAGAGAGACGACTCTGGTTTGGAGCAAATCAACTGGTCTTCCTCTCTACAACGCCATTGTTTGGATGGATGCTCGTTCCAGTTCTGTTTGCAGGTGCTTGTCTGCTTCTTTTTGCGCTGAAGTTGTTTGCAAAATGTTCTCATGCAATTTATAAAGGAGGAACGCACTTATTTTCATGCGTGTTTCCGTGACAGAGTTGTGCCATTTTAATATACTGTTAACACATATAACACGTATCAGAATGAACATTACATGGCTTGGATAATAGCTAGTGGTGGTTCCAAAAATTGGAACAAGACCAAAAGAAAGTAGAAAGAAGAACCAAAAAAAAAAAAAAAAACAGTTGTTTTTTCTTTGGAAGTATATCGCACTGGGGCTAATTTAAAGCTTAAAATATTAGGATTCATTTATGACACGCATAGTAAGAATATTATATACGAATGAGGGTGATGTTTAATGAATTATTAGTACATGACCGTTTGTACATGTATAAATTATTAGTCTGACTTGTCTTACTGTCTTTTTGTCCATGTTTAATGAGGTCAAATTTTGAATCATTATGTAACGTTCCTCTTCTTGATTTGTCTGTTTTTTTCTTGGGTGGCATTTCATTAATTTTTGTTCTCAGAATGGTTGGGTCTTTTTATTTTGGAATAGAAAATTGGAGCAGGATTTGCCTGGTGGTAGAATCCATTTTGTGCAAACTTGTGGTTTGCCCATAAGTACATACTTCAGTGCCACTAAACTCTTATGGTTAATGGAGAATGTGGGTGCGGTCAAGGAGGCTATAAAGAAAGGAGATGCTCTGTTTGGAACTGTAGACACCTGGTTGATATGGAACTTAACAGGGGGGTTGAATGGTGGGTTGCATCTCACTGATGTTTCAAATGCATCAAGGACAATGCTCATGAATCTCAAAACCCTTAACTGGGATGAACCAACATTGAAAACCCTTTCTATTCCAGCAGAAATCCTCCCTAAAATTGTAAGTAACTCTGAAGTCATAGGAAAAGTCTCTACTGGATGGCCAATCGCCGGTATCCCAATTTCTGGATGTCTAGGAGATCAACATGCTGCAATGCTTGGACAAGCTTGCCTTAATGGTGAGGCTAAATGCACTTATGGCACAGGTGCTTTCATACTCAAAAATACTGGCCAAAATATAGTTCGATCAAAGCATGGTCTTCTTACCACCTTAGCCTTCAAGCTTGGTCCCAAAGCTCAAACAAACTATGCTCTGGAAGGATCAATAGCTATTGCTGGAGCTGCAGTGCAGTGGCTCAGAGACAGTCTTGGAGTAATTAAGAGTGCTAATGAGGTAGAGGAATTAGCATCAATGGTTGACTCCACAGGGGGGCTCTACTTTGTTCCGGCTTTTAATGGCCTGTTTGCTCCATGGTGGCGTGATGATGCTCGTGGGGTTTGTATTGGGATTACAAGATTTACAAACAAAGCTCACATTGCTAGAGCTGTGCTTGAGAGCATGTGTTTCCAAGTGAACGATGTTTTAGATTCAATGAACAAGGATTCAAGTGAGGAAAAAATGAAGGAGTTTTTGCTGAGGGCTGATGGTGGGGCAGCTGTTAACAATCTTTTGATGCAGACTCAGGTTTGAACTGTTTCCATTTTAACTATTCTAAAGTTATCTCTTTTTAGCTGATTTTAAATAAACATCTCCTGATCTCTGTCTTTTGTCTAAGTGTATTTCATAATTCATACCACCTACAAGTTCTGAAGATTTCACTTAACATCTTGTTCAACTTTGTTTGCTTAATTTTATCTCTTGTATCCTTTTTTAAAAATAGTAGCTTTCCATTATAATATCTCATGTGAACGTCTTGAATGCCATATTTGATATCTTAGAACCTAACGAATTCAACTATACGAGATATATACCATAGAACGTGAGATCACAATGAACTGATAAACTTTTTTGGCATTTGTCATGTTATTAGTCCTTGTTAGTAACCAATAGTATTCTTCAAAATGAGCAAGCAGCAAATTTCCTTAGATCTTTTTATTGTCGTTAATGGCGTACAGGCAGACTTGTTGGGAAGTGCTGTGGTTAGACCAGCTGATATAGAGACAACAGCACTAGGTGCAGCATATGCTGCGGGATTAGCCGTTGGTGTATGGACAGAAGATGAGATTTTTGCTTCAGATGAGAAGCGAAGGAGATCCACGATTTTTATACCCAAGTTAGATGAAGAACTGAGGAAGAAGAAGGCAGAGTCTTGGTGTAAAGCTGTTTCTAGAACTTTTGATTTGGCTGATCTATATTGATGATTATAATCAACTATCTATTCTATATAGTCCCTATCTTTGTAGCTTATTTTCTTATCTTTTTCTTCATCAGCCTATTACCCTCACAAGTCAGATCTAGACTGTTATGATTCTCTTAATCTTTGTGAATAACTGCAGCAACTAGCTGGCATTGAAACTAAAAGAAAATGTTCTGGCCAAGGATTTTTTTTTCCTCCATGCTAAAACATCACTACGACTACCATTTTATGTCTTCTCAGCATTGTATTAGACAAAAATCTATCAGAAGAATTTTAAGCTTATCTGGTGTATCATACTTTTAAGGATAAGCCTTTGCTTGAACGAGTGTGACAATTTTTTAATGTGCTTTCAAACCATGAACATATGAATATGTTGAGACTTGTTATGTGAATGATTCAAAAGGAGCAGCCATCTATGATGTTGGAGATGAACCTCAAAAGGATCGACAGGA
The DNA here is from genome assembly GCF_004799145.2 of Neltuma alba. NCBI lineage: Eukaryota > Viridiplantae > Streptophyta > Magnoliopsida > Fabales > Fabaceae > Neltuma > Neltuma alba. The sequence continues at coordinate 246,597 of NW_021637538.1, read as the reverse complement.
AAATTAACCCTTCACTATTTGACTAAGCCAAAGATCGTAGATCTCAGTTATAATTTAAAGAGTAGAGCCTCATCAAGCTTCAGCGTCTCACTGAAAGACTTAGTGATTGCTTAAAACATAATTAATTTCCTGTGCCTATAGCACTTTCTGTTATTTATTTAACTTAAAACCCCACCTAGTAGTGTATAGTTTATATTATCCTTTCTGTCATTCTCTTGCAATATCCTGCTAATCCTACAATTTTGGTATTGTTAGACCTTCTTTGCTTTACTCCAATATACCCAGCGGTTCTCTTTTGGTTAAAAGGATGTATGCTGAAATTGGTTGATTGGCCCAATTCTGTGCTTGTCATCTTTCGTATACATGAACAAATGATCATCTGGCTCTTAAAAGTACTAGTAGTTTTGCAGTACAATGAATATCTGTCTTTCTTTTGAATAGATCTGATGGGCTCTGACCTCTGAGCACTACGCTCAATTATATTTGAGTAACAATTTGTGTATTATTTACATTTACAACCTGTAAACAATGTAACTGGCTAGAAATTTCAAATAGCCAAATATAAGTTTTCTCAATTGTTTTTAAAACTCATGGTAAACTAGTATCCACAAAACTTCCGTAAAATATTGTTTTTCTTGTTGTCTCTTCTTGGGAGACCTTACTCTGAAATATAGTGACATTGAAAAATAATAGGTGCCTATATTGATAATATTTAAAGGAAATAAACTTCATGATAATCCCAAGCAGCAAAGCATGTGTTATTGTCTTCAAATCCTTTTGTCAATCTTTCATTTGTTATCACTCCACCTATCATTTCTATACTTATTCCCAAAGCAAAAGCATCCACATATAGAGAGAACCATATATAGAATGAAAACACATTTAGTAGTACAACATAAAAATATTTCATTTGGTGAGTTATATAATATGCTAATTAATTGGTTTTAATATTTAATTAATTGAAGTTGTGTCATTAGCTAGTACCAAACTTTCACATTTTTTTCCTTGGTTAATCATCATTTACAATCATAGTGTCCTCCAATGAGGACTCTCATAATTGGATGTTCCCCGGAAACTATTATTCTCTGCGAATGACCTTTTGGAATTAAAAACTCATGGCACTATTTAAATGATTAAGGGTTTAAGACACTTGACATTAGGATATAAAAGTTGGGTGGAATTGGGTTGGTGTAGTGATTAGAGTTGAAATTTGATTAGTTTAATGATAAAATTTGAACAAGCTTTTTTTAAAAGATATCTATTTAAGAATGTTGTGACCCAAATAAAATAAATACATGAAAATGTAATATTTTTAGCATAGTATGATGAAATATTTTAGACAAACCAAATGGAAAGTGGCTTATTTCGACTAAGTGAAGAGGCCACTACAACTTAAAGTCGTTTGATTGAATTTGATGATTTAGATTTAATAGCCTTTAAAAGTATAAATTAATCTATACTGGTAAAATTTAATTTGAACGGTTCTAAATGATAATGAGGGACACTGAAGAGAAACCAAACAATTTTCTTAATATATTTCTTAAAATCACAATAATTCCTTTGAATCACATTCCTGAGTGTGATTTTCAAAAATAAAATTTATCTTTATCAAACGCTATGGAAAAGTGTCGTGCATTACACAAGTTTCATCACCCCTAATTAAGGTTGATCTCAATGTAATAACACTATTCATATTTTATAAAAATGTGGGTTCCAATGCTCATGCCAATTCGATGAGAATTTTATTATTATGTGGAGTTTATCAGTACTCTTGCGAGCCTCTTCAACTTGAGGTTTTTTTTTTTTTGGGGTAAAACTTGAGGTCTGTTTTAATCTTCTAAACTCATACAAACTCAATTTACACTTTTATGACGAGGATTTTTTTTAAAATGATTAAATGATAGTAATATAAAAGCTACAGTTATATCATTGAAAAAAAACGAAAAAAGACGAGAGGATTAAAAAAAAAAATAGAAAGTAGGAATATCCACGAGTTCATAAGAGATAAAAGAAAAGGTTTTAGTAAAAAAGATATGCCTCACTCAATCACCTTATGATTCCCACCAGAGAAGCTTGAGGAAGATAAAAAAGCGTTTCTCAACAAGGACCAAGAAAGTGCATTGAGTTTGATCCTCTTTTCTAAAGAAATCTTTGAATTGGATTGCCATGCAAACATACGAGGCCAATGGCCAAAAAAAAGAAGGGAAGAAAATATTCCTCTTCTTCTTATAATGGTCAAGGACTAGGGGAAGGATTGCTAGACCGACTAGAATTATCAATGTCTGAGTTAAAAGTCAGGGAACTAAAAGATATATGACGCCCAACACTTCTCAATTACATAACTATTACAGGAGAAAAGACTCCTTGATACATCAACCTGATATTACAAAAAGAGAGATAGATGTGATAAATATAGAAATAATTACACGGGTGGGGTAGGATTCACTTGACATGTATGAAACCCCTTTTTTCTTCGTATATTTACCTCTCTTTTTACAGTATCATCAATCATGTCATTTTTTATCGCAAGAATGAGATAAGATTCATGACCCGTAGTTTTTTATTTTGGCTAATAATGAATCTCTTAGGTTGTGGGAATAAATTAAATTAGGTTGGAGATGAATGAGGAGAGGTAGATAGACTTAATCAGATAGGGTAACTGAATCGTGTTGGGGTCCCTATCACAAGTGGTGGCGTGCCATTGCCAACTAGAAATCTCTCTTCAACGTGTGGTTCATAATTATTAAGGAGAACAGTCATCATTTTCCATCATCAAACATTACAAATTAAATTGGACTACGCGTTTATAAATACTAATTTAATCATTCTCTCTTTTTTCGTCTTCAATTGTCATTTTCATATGGAATACATTCATGCATAAATGTCAAAAATTGTTCTTGTCCAAAGTAGATTGTTTGCATGTTTAACAACAAACATCTTATCATTGAACTTCTATGAAAAAAATTCTGCAATTTTTAACTATTTGCTATTAATTTTAAGAATCATTACTTAATCCGTGCATGAAAATATACTTATAAAAATGAGTAAGAATTGAATAATTAGTAGAGCAAATTATACAATTTATGAACTATAAATAATACTCTTCTGGTTTTTAATATAGAACTTAATTATTGAGTTGATTTGGTCTTAAACATAAGACTTATTTTTCATATTTATTAATTTTTTTAAATTACCTGTATAGATATTTTCTTAACCATAATCAAATAGGAGAGGAGCAGGATATTAAGAAAGATAATTATGGTGTTTTAGAAAAAAAAAATCATATTTTTAATAATTAACTAACTTATCTAAATTTTTCAATCTAATCAAAATAGTTAGATTGGTCTTACATTTAGGACTTGAGGAGTATAAATTATTCAAACTTTATGCAATTATCCAGCTTTTCGTTAGTAGATCCAATAATGAATGATAGTTCTCCCAATATAATCATTTCTATCCGTACCATTTAAATTTAAATTTTTTATACTCATTCCCACCATGAAGACTTTTAGCACGTTTCTTTGTATAACATTTTTTGTCTAAAGCTTCGAATTTCCAGATAGCATCTCTAATTAATTAGAAAACTCTTACCTAATTAACTAGACTCTTCTTATTAGTGACTTTTATTGAGAATAATTTCAATATTTTATAAGAAGTAACTAATTGACACTAATTTTATTAATTTATACAAAATTATTTGGGAAACTGTTAAAAAAATGTCTCTTGAATTTCAAAATATCAAATCAAGAATTACTATAAAAACATATTATCATTTGCTTTTCAAGTATAGTCAATTACTATTAAAGTGTACCAAACAAGATTGATTTAGAATTTTGAAATTCAAGAGGTATTTTTTTATTAGATTTTCCCAAATTATTATTAGGTGTATAATAAATACTACTTCCGGTCCTTAATATAAGAGTTAGTTTGACTCTCATTTTAGTCCTAAATATAAAACCCCGGTCCAGTTTTATCTATGATATTTATCCTTTTTTTTTCAAAATAGTTCTTATAGTAGTGCACATGCATGTTAAAAGTTTCATAAAATAATAGTTCTAACTAATACACATGAATAGCAAGAGTATTTTAAGAAAGATAACACATGTTTATTGCAAAAAAACTAATTTAACAAATTTTTTAATGTACTTAAATTAATCAACTAGCTCTTATAGTCCTTAATATAAAAGTTAATTTGACTTTTAATTTGATTCCAAATAGAAGACCCCAGTCCACTTTAACTCTTATATATTTATCTATTTTTTTCAAGTAATTCTTATAGTAGTTGCTTATATTAAATGTTTTATTAAACGATAGCTTTAACTAATATATATGATTAGTAAGGGTTTATAAAAAAGACAACAGCTATTTATTACAAATAATTAATTTAACAAATTTTCTTACTTTATTCAAATTAATCAACTAACTCTTATACTCCTCCAATCCTTAATATAAGATCTATTTAACTAATTTGATGAAATTAGGGAAGTTAAGTAAGTTATTTAATTATAAGAAATATAACTTGTTTTTTATAAAACACCAAAATCATCTTTCTTAATATATTTCCTCTCTATTCTGCTTGATTATAGTTGAAGAAGTATTTGTAAGAGTAATTTAGGAAAAATTAATAAATATCAGAAATAGATCTTATATTTAGGACCAAAATCAACTCAAAAATTAGGTCCTATATTAAGGATTGGAGGAGTATTAAGCAAGATAGTATATTATTTTTCAGTTGACCCAACCAATGTTGGTTTTGCTTTTTTTTTTGGGAGGAAGGGGGTGGTGGGCGCCTTCTGCATGAAACTAGAAGGAAGCTGCCTGCCTCTGCTTTTGTTTAATGTCAAAGTGGTGTTCCTCACGCAAACTAGGGAAAGGATCGGAAAACTCACAGAAACAGCCCAGGCAAACGCAGACATACTTAACAGCTCATTTAATTAAAATAATTCATATTTGAATATTATATTTAATTAACATGTACTACATATACATGGATGATCTCCTGCTTTCCATTTCCTCTCATATGTATTATACTTTTCAATTATTAAAAAAAATTCATTAGCTTGACAAGTAAATTTTGAGTATTAGAAGTCAAAAATCTGAACTAATTTAAATGTAAATCGCATTCTTAAACTTAACAAGTGATATCAAAGTCTAATTATATAAAGTACTCCTCCTATTCTTAATATAAAACTTAATTAACTAATTTGAGTGGACTAAAAATGTAGTTAATTAGTTAATATGATATATTTTTTCTGAAATACTCTAAGTATTTTTCTTGATTCTCTCACTCCCTTACTTACTTACTTATTATTGAGAAAATATTAGCAGAGTTAATTTTTAAAAAAATTATAAATACTCTTTTAGTCCTTAATATAAGACCTAATTAACTAATGTGAGTAGACTGAAAATGTTATAACTAAATTAGTTAATATGATATGTTATTTCTAAAACACCCTGACAATCTTTTTTAAGGAAAAAATTGATTAGCATATGAAATAAATCTTATACTGCCTCCGGTCCTAATTATAAGAGCCAATTGACTAATTTGAGGAGATTAAGAAAGTAAGTTGAGTTAGTTATTTGTCCTAAATAGGTGTTGTCTTTCCTAAAATATCCTTGCTAATCAAGTGTATTGACTAGAACTATCATTGTTAGAATGACTACTTTAGAAAAAAATGTATAAATATGAGAGATAAAATGGATTGGGGTCTTATATTTAGAACCAAAATAAAAGTTAAACAGGATCTTATATTAAGGACCGGAGGTAGTATATAAAAGTAGATCATACATTAAGTGAATTACTAGAGAAGTATGTGAAATATGAGGAGTAACTTGAATGAAGACAATGAAAGCTCAAATTGATGCCTCCAATTGTAATCACTTCCCAAAAAAAAAAAAAAGATTATTCTTTGATTGGAAGATGATGCTACTGAGCTTCACTATTGTGAGTGTATTAAATTAATGTCTTTAGCGCGCAGAAGGCAGCAATTAGAATGCCTACAAACTAATAACGGTTACATTGAATAGAAGAACCTACCATCCCTTAAAAACAAACTTGAGATGAGTTTAAACTGACCTAGCATCCCTTATAATTAGGGTCAGAGGTAACACCATAAACGTTGAGAAATTTATTCTTATCATTTATCATCCTGCTTGAATCTAAATTATTTAATAATACTATATGCCGCCAATAGCTATAAAAAAATTATTAATAGTGACGTGAAACAAAACAAATCCTCATCTAGATTGTGGGGTATCCTTCGTAAGACATCTTCAGTAAAATTACGTAGTTCATTGTTCCCAGCACAAACAGTCACGGGCATGCAACTATGCGTGTATGTACGTATGCATATGTATAAATTCTAAAATATTTTTTTATATAAAAAAAAGTTTAGATAAGTTGTGATAGGAACACTGGTCAGAACATATTTTCAGGCTCAGAAAGTAATTACAAATCACACAGTCATACACCTACAAGTTCTTCATATCGGCAGTAGAATCAAAACTCACAACTTTAAAGATTATGAGCTAATTACTTACTGAATAAATTCTTACTAATATTTTAAAATCTTAAAATCTATATATATATAAGATAGAAAAATTAATGTTTTTCTTAGGCCTGAAAACATAAAAAGGGAAAAAAAGAAAACTGAGTAAGGTCTGACGAATCCAGAGTGGATGGGAGAAATAACAGTATTTGTGGTTCCAAGGCGAGCCTGCACTGCATCACAGACACAACTGCTCATGATTCATTGCCAGCTTCCTTACTTCACTCACTCATTCACTCATTCATTGTCCCTTTTTCAAAATTCAAACTCATTCTCCCTATGCTGCCCTTTTTGCTTTCACCATTCTCTTTTATTGCACCCAACCAATGTCATATGCTACCCTGGCTGTAATTAATATAAATTAACTAATTTAAATAGATTAAAAAAATTAATTAAAGTTAGTTATTTGTAATAAATGTATATTATTTTCTTTAAAGTACTCTTATTAATCATGTGTATTGGCTTGAACTATTATTTGATAAAACATTTAATATGTGCAACTATTATAATGATCATCTTAGGAAAAAAATAAATAAATATAAGAGACAAAGTGAATTATGGTCTTATATTTAAAACTAAATTAAGTGTCAAATTAGCTCTTATACTAAATATCAAAAGTAGTATTTGGAAGAGGATTTAGGATGCATATACCTTTTTTTTTTTTAATTACGTCTAGCATTATAAAGTATTTAGTGATTTATTTAATACCTTGAAGAATTTTTCAAAGTACATTTAGCACTATAAATATCCTAATTAGAATGTTAGATACAATTGAAAAAAATAGTTTAGACAGGTGCTCCATGAGACACTAAATACTTTAAGATGTTAGATGCATCTAAAAAAATATTTCAAAATGTTAGATCAACCTTAATTAACTCTTATATTTATATACAGATTAAGTTGTATACATCACAAGCGGTTTTTTTTTTTTTCCAATAGCATTCAATATCTTAAACTAGTTTTTTAGTACATTTGGTACTTCCTAAAGTAAGTTTTGGTACAATTTTATCCTTAAAATATTTTTTTAGTATAATAAACATGCTAAATTTAAGATAGTGAGTGCTACTAGAAGAATGATTGAGGGTGCTAAATATATCAAAAATTACTTTAGAATACTAAGTATTACTGAAAAAATACTTTAAAATGATGGATGTATAAAAAAAAATTATTTAGAACACTAGTGTGTGTATTACCTTCAATTTTTTTTTTCACAAAACATTGCGTAGAACGCGCAAAAACTAGCGAATTAATAATTGTCTAAGACTGTTTCGCCAAAAAGAAAAATTGTCTAAAAGACTAAAGTCTTAAAGAAAATGGCTTTACAATATTCATCAGTTTCATCATTCATTTGATAACTTTTGACAAGCTAAAGAACCAGCACCATGGTCATATATCATACACACACTTGAATTTCAAACCCCTCTTTTCTCTTTCTCATTATTGTTGCTTCATCCTTCCTTCTTTCTTCATTATCAACATGGGGTCCTCTCTTCTCTCTCTCTCTTTCTTTCTCTCTGCACTTTACTGCCTTTTCTTCCTCTCTTTTTTTCTCCCCTTACTACGTGACAAACTTTCCATCTCAACCCCATCTCTCTTTTATCTTGTTGCAGCAAGCAAACTTGTATATTACTCACAGATTAAAGCTACTGATCTTGTTTCTGTTCTTCATGATTCTGCTTCTGCTCTATTCTTACTTACTGCTATCAAACAAAGATCCGATCTTTATCACTTTTTCTTTTTCCCCTTCGTCCACTTTTCAAAAGCTGAGAGCATGAAGCATTGTAAAGCTCTCTGCTGCTATATTAATTTGTTATCGCTTATATATCATACCACTATTGTCTACCTCACCTTTTCTCTTTTAACTCTTCAGTCCACACATGTAAATTATAGTGTAAAGGGGTAAAAGGTGAGTCCTTTATTATGCGCATACTTGTCTTAATTCATTTGACTTTTGATCTTATTTTTTTCAAAGAAACTTCATTAATACGGAAGTACTGTGTTGGAAAATCCAACAGTTCAGTTCATGCATGGTTAGCTCTTTGACATTTCATTTTTTAATCAAAACTGAATACATAGCTCATAGGAGAGAGAAAACTACAAGACTATTATACATAGGAGTTAACTTCCTTCGTCCCTTTCCATCTCAACTAGAAAGATGATGGAGCGCGATCAAAAATACAATAATTTCCTTCAAAATTATAAGACATCTTAGTAAGTTGTCAGCTCTAAGGGTATAATTCAAAACAACCTGCAAATCTCTATAAAAATAAGAGAGAATTACAATGAGATCCCAGCAAGGAAACAGTTAAAAAACAAGTCCCAGAGGTTATCATTTTCACTATAAGACTTGTCATTATAGGACTGTTAAGGTTGTTATTGGGACTTTTTAGTAATTATTTCTCTTCTGTGGAACTTGGCTGTAATTCCCCTAAAAATAACCCCTAACTCCATCCAGTGTGCTGAGCCATAATTCCCATTCGACTAGTTAATAACCTCAATACAATCAGAAAAAACAAAAACCTGCCTATAAATTTTAGACCAACATAAGCAAAGTCCATGGATAAAGCCCAGTAAATTCTGCAATGGCAGGAAAAAAATATGATTTTTTTAAAATTGTGAGATAGATATACACCTTAATTAGTTAGTATTAAATTTTATAATTTTTCAAAAAAATATGAATTTTATAGATATGCGCATGCAATATATCATCCTTTAAAAGCACATGCATTTTGTTGCAGAATATACTTAATTATTTAATTAATAATTAACGGGTTATAAATAAAGCCTTAAAAAAATTAAATGTTACAGGCTAGATATATTTAAGATCAAATAATTATATATCCCTATGTTATATATTTATGTCAATTTTAAAAAAAATCTACTATTTATAAATTATGAAATATAGTGCTAGTAATATTAATTAATATGCATAATATATGGACCTTAGAAGGTAATTAGGAAAATTACCTCTTATAATATACAGTTTAATCTGTTATATTAAATATGATTGAAAAAAATTCTTCCCCGAAAAAAATTAAAAAGAAACAAGACTTTCCTGCTTTGCAAAGTCAAAAAATATGATTGACACGGTAATTATGTCTTTGTTTGATAAAGTTGGAGTTATAAATTTCTCTTCTGACTTCGGAGTTTACTTTTTCGTCCTTTTCATCTCCGTATGGATGACACTTCCGCCACACACCACCCCATAAAGCAAAGCAACCATTTTCTTGAAGATTTCACTTATACTCCCCCACTCCCCGGGGCGGGGCTGCTTAATGTAAAACGTTAAAATATAAAACATTATGAAAATAATTAATATAATTTTTTTCACTTATACTCTTATTAAATATATGAGAGAAGTAAAAAATGATAAAAATATAATACTGAGAGCAATTTTATTATTTTTTATGGGTAAAATAAAAAAATCATTATTTTAAAACATATTTAATAACTAAATTTTTATTTTTTAATTAATATATGAGAAAAGTTAATTAACATTTTATATTTTAGATATAAGAAGTATACTCTTTTGTAATTAATTATTCGCCCAAAAATGTTAAATTTAAAAAGAAAATTATGTCCCCTCTTTCCTCTATAAAACCCCGCCTCTCCTTTCTTTCCCGCTTCGTCTCCAAAACCCAGTATCTCTCTCTCTCTCTCTCTCCCTCTGAGCTCTCCATGGCTTCCAACACCACCATCCAAGCACTGCCTTACGGATCCGACCCGACTACCCCCAACACCACCTTCGTCCAAGCCGACCCATCCAATTTCCGGGCTGTCGTTCAGAAACTCACCGGAGCACCTGAAGATCCATCAACCCCGAAGCTCCCCCTCACTCTTCCTTCTCGACTTACGGCGCAACACAAGCCAACCACCACCGGCGCCGCCGAGATAGGGCCGAAACGGCCCGCCTTCAAGCTCCATGAGCGACGGCACACGGCCAAGAAGCTGGAGCTGAACGTCGGCGTTGCGGAAAGACTACCCATATTCTTCAATGGTGGGAACAGAGGAGTGATGATGAGTTCGCCGGTGTCGGCGTTTGAGCTGATGGCGCGTGGAAGCCCACGCACGCCGAAGGAAGAAGAAGAGAAGGCGATCGCCGAGAAAGGCTTTTACTTGCACCCAAGTCCACTGAACACACCACGAGGCTCTGAGCCTCCTGAGCTATTGCCGCTGTTTCCATTGCATTCTCCAAGAGAGAACGAAGCTAAGTCTTAGCTTCTTGACGAAGTGTCATTATGTTATGTTATATTATGTAATTTTTTTAATTTTTAATTTTTAATTTTTAATTACCAATTTAATCTTACTCAACTATTAGCCTTGCTTTGTTCTTTTCTTCTTTCGCTTGACATGTTTTGACCGTCGGATTACCTCTGCCCATTCTACGGCTGAGATTCGTCAGTGCTGTGGAGAGAATGTGTGGGACTTTTATTGAGAAACTTCGTATATAGATGCTATTATGAGACTAATCATTTTGTTTTTCTTTCTGCAATACTCTGTCCTAGTGGATGCTACTGTCTTTGGTAGCTAGTGACCTGATCTTATTAATAAAATATAAAAAATGTTTAAAATTTTTACGCTTTTTTATTTTTACCCTTATTAATTATATGTTTTATTGACATATAAATCAGTTGTTCACATTTTATTATATAGATTGGAATGATTTTTTTTTTTGGGCCATAGATTGGAATGAAAGTTATAGATATATGGAACGAACAAGAGTAGTGTCCAATTTTCAGTTGACTTCTAAGTGGTGCATAAATTGCTTGATTAATAAACCTGTGGGTTTAGTTGGCAACAAAAAAAAAACTTATAAGTTTATTGCACGTGATGTTTACATTAAAATGGAAAACAAAACGAGAAAGTGAAAACTAATACCAATTATTTGAACAAAATTAATATGTATTTTTTAAAAATAACTATGGTAAATAAATAATGGGGTAAGGTGCACTCTGAAATATGTTCGCAAAAACACTAGGGATTTTAAAGTAGTTCCAATTATTTAAATAAAATTAACAAATATATACTTTAAACAATTATGATAAATAAATAATGGGGTGAGGTGCATTCCCAAGAACACTTAGCACCTTAAAATAGTTTGTTGTGCAATTTCGCACTTAAAATATTTTTGGGCGTAATTTTATTTTTAAAAGATTTTTTATATGAAATTAAAAAAAAAGTTATAAACGTTGGCAAAGAAAAGGAAAAATTGTAAACGAAAATAGTAAACAATCGTCATTTTATGAGTTAAGATAAATATGATTAGTTCTTGTCATTATATTTTTTAGAAAATAATAAAAATTTGAAAATATTATTTAAGAAATCAAAGATGAATAACACACGTATTATATGAGCTGCAGAAGAATTATTATTTAAAAGAAGAAGAAAATATACTTACGGTCATTCAAATTTTCTCTTGACCAAACAAGTTTTATTTAATTTTATTCATTATTTTCATCATTAACAGTATGATATTATATCTCCTATTAAAAACAATTCTAATTAAGGCATTATCAGGCAGTATCATGTTTTTTTTTTTAGATAAAAATGTTTGATTTTCTTAATTGGATCCTATTTGTTTCCTCTGACCTGTATGCAAGCAACATTTTCGGTTAGTGCTATATAAGTAATATTTTGTATTTATTTGTAAATTTAATGCACTTTTTATATCTTTTTCTTATTGAATTTCATGTACTTTTTATCCTTTTCTCTTATCCATTCTCTCTCGTGTATTTTCTCTTTGGCTCTCTCACTCTTCATCTTATGAATAAAGTTATCTTTAAAAAAAAATTACATATCTTGTATACTTATTATGTTTAACTAATTTTAATCAATATTTTAATTTAATACATGTAGTTTAGTTAGTTATTAATTATATATATAACAGGAGGAAATATTTTTTTTTGCATTAGCATAAATGAGGAAACCAAAAATATGATTTTATAATGTTATTGTCATTTCATTTTCCCTGGTAATAAACAAATGTTACCCTAAACTAATTTTACCAAAACAAGGTGGAGGGTCTCTTTGTTTAGTTAGACTACACAATCATTGCTTATGTCAATTTCACAATCATTGCTATACCACCTTTTTTTAATCTCTTCTCCAATTGAGAAATTAATTCAAAATCATGTGGGAACTATGGGTTCACATCGCCTGCCTTCCTACTATTACTATATTATTATTGTTAACAACTAAAAGTAGTCACATGTATATTGCATGGAGTAAAACAAATATGTCACATTTTCATAATTTATAAATAATTAGAGTTTTATATTTTGTATTAATATAATTATTGATTTTGGATGAATAAACTCTCTTTCATTATATAATTTTTACATTATTCATAACTTATAAACAAGACATGTTATACATAATTTTAAGTGTTAGTGATAGTGAGAACAATTGACCATGTGATAGTCATCCCTATATAAAATGATATAAGACTAAAATAATTACATTAAAAAGGTTTGTCTCTATGAGTTCGTGGAAGGTTGACAAGAAGGACATTTTCACAAAATGAATTACCATTGTAAATTAGAGAACTCTTTTGAAAAATAGAGAAACCATGATAATATTATTTATTCAATCAAAATAACAAGACTAATTTTTTCAGCGGATGATGACTTAAATTGCAATCTGAAGAACTCTTTTGGAGTTTTATAACCTAATGAAACCAAATATTTTTCTTAAGTTTTTTTTTAAATGTGAAGTTGTAATTAAAAAAATGGTATAATATATACGTAAATTATGGTAATAAAAAAGCAAAGACTTTCCTTAATTAGCATCATCAATTTTTGGTATCAAAGAGGCAAATCTACTCATTTCATTTTTTTTCAATTGATTAATCAAAATAAACTCCGCCTATATTGTATAACCGGTCCTAGGCCCGGATAAAGGAGGAGGGTTGTGTTAGGCCCTCAACAGCCAACGTAAAAACCCGTCAAATCTCATGAACATGGATCAACGAAGTAATTAATCAGAATAAAACTTATATCAAGTTATTTATATTTATTGGGTCAAGTTCTTCAATTACACTTGTTATTTCATCATTGTAAATTTTTTTTTCCCAGCAATGCCATTGTAAATTGTTAAAATGTATGTATGCACTAGTAAATTTTACCTATGAACATTCGTCAATTTTTGTGTAACCTCTTATCATGTAAATTAAGATTTATAAATTTTTATATGTACACTTCTTATTTTATTATTATTAGTTGTTAAAATAAACATGTATACTTATGAATTTACCTATGAAATATAAATATTGTTGTTTTGTTAGTGTTAGTTATTAAAGTGTATATGTATCTATAGATTTAATTTAATATATATAAATAACTTGATTTAAGTTTTTTACCCATGAATTAAAAGCTCAAAACTTTTAAATGTTGGGATTTGCCTACATAACTAGAAAATTGAAAGAAATCCAAGTATGGCGGTGAAAGTAAATTAATGCATCGTGCTTCTCAGCGTGGTGAAAGCAAGACTAAAATTGATTGCCCTGTCCTCTGCAGTAAAATTAAAGTGCAATAAATTGAAGACGAAATTAATACCACTCTTCTATTTTTTACCATGATATTCTTTTTTCTTTTCACCCATTATTAAATTTTAAATTTGAATTTGAATTTTTCAAAAGCATTGCCATTAGTTTCGAGCGAGAGAAGACCCGCATCATACTCCAGAGTTTGATGAAATGCTAAAAGAGAATTTGTTGCTTCCCATTAACGATCCCATGCAAATATTTAAATACCACCTGTTCATAAGCGTGGTATAATAGTAGATAAATGGAAAAAAAAATTGATGAAAGAACATTCCTTGCAAACAAGTTGGGTTTGTTTGGTAGTATATGGAAAACAAGAATACTCCTCCAGTTCCTAATCTAGTACCTATTTAACTAATTTGATTAGATTAAGAAAGTTATGTAAATTAGTTAATTGTGATAAATATGACATATTTTTCTCAAAACATTTTGATCATCTTCTTTAATATTCCCCCTCTATCTCTTACTTAATTATGATTGAGGGAGTATCACTATGGATGATTTGAGAAAAATTGATAAATATGAAAAATAAATCTTTCATTTAGATCCTATATTAAAGACATGATAAGTATATTTGTCATATACATATTGGGAACAATATATATTTTTTTTAATAGAAAAACAAGATTTAAATTCTTCATATAAGTCATTTGATATTATTAGTTCAGGTAATAAACTTAGGGTAAAGTTAAAACAATTTCTTAATGCATTTTTCAATCATTCATCTTCTAAGAAATCCTTTATCACTTCTTTAACGTTGAAGAAATTATTTCAAAATAAACAAGCTCTAAACTAATAATAATTCAAATCAATTAAATTTAAAATATTCAAATGCTGGGGGAAAACAACAGATGATTCCCCAAGAGACTCTATATATGTATCTTTCCTGTCGATTAAGTCATTCCCTTTCTGGTAGTAGAAATGTTAATTTGCTTTACAAGCTAACTGATAAACACAGCAAAGGGAGAATTAAAGCAGAAACCTCAGATTTTCACTTGAAAAAGACATATTTGCTTCCTATATCTCCCTCTAGCTCAAAACACGGACATATTTTAGGTTATCTGCATCTATTCATGAGTGGCAAGACTGGAAATTTGTATAAAACAAGAAAAAGAAAAGGAAAGGAAAGTGATTTATGACAATACTACTTGTGAAGACGATTTGGACGTAAAGAAAGAAAAAGAGATTAACACGCACACATGCACTCACGCACGATCATTTTAATAGACGATTTTTTTTTTTCCGGAGCCTGATAGTGATAGAGTGTCAAACAATATTGACACAGAAAACAATCCTTGAACCATTGATTTTTGTGGGTTAAAACTTCAAAATTTAAGGGTCCTACTACTGTTCAAATCAAATCAGTCACATTATTATCCCAAAGATGCATGCACACAACCAGCTTGTTCCCAAGAATAATGCAACTTTCTTAACAAGTTTTCCTCTTCTAAGCAACTTTCATTTCCAAGATTATCTTTCTTCACCCAATTTTCAATTACCTGTCAAAGTATGTCAATAAGGTGATTTGATTAGGTTTTTAGACGTGATTGTGCTTGGGCTAATCCATAATTATACCAAAATAGATTGTTAATTATATTCCCCATGCTTGCTCTTTATTTTTTCTCTCTTTAATTTTAATTTTTTTTTTTAACGTTTTCTTCTTCTTTTTAAGTGGGGTTTTAGACAATGGATTCTTATGCCGTAAATGGGGCTTTTAAATAGTTCTTTTTCTAATGTGACTGTACGTGAATTAATTTATTAGACCAGGATAACTAAAAGCTTCTCAAATAAGGATAAGGATTACAAATTGAAAAAAACTAAGCAACTGTAATTAAGGGCATAAGCCTTTTAAAAACTAGCTAGTTTTTTCTTTCATTATTTTCTTGCTTCCTTTTCAATTTTTTTAATAGGCCTTTAAATAAAATATAAACTGAGTAGTCAGATCAAGCTCTAAATAAAAGATAACTTTTTAAAAACCTTTTTCAATATTTGATATATCTAAATTTGAGACCTTAGACACAAAGTCATTCTTAAAATGATTTTTATTTTTTAAAAAAACATCCAGGTGAGCACTAAGCGGTATTATGGCACTAGTTAAAATGAAAAGCAAGACATGATCATAAGATGTGGGAGGAGCATATATGAAGTACAGATATCTCTAAAGCAAGTGACAGAAATTAATTTAAAAAGCACAATATATAGTTTCATTGATAATGAACATTGTTAAATTATAAATATGTTAACCGACTTTGGCTAACTTCCTTTCTGTTTTTTTTTTTATCCTATATATCACATTATTTAACAAACAATAACAAAGAAAAGAATCTACAATCCAAAAGTCACAAGCTGAAACGATGCACCATTATGATCACAATGATTGCTTCATATAATATTTTCTTCTTTAAGCCATTTATACACTGTGCAGGTGTAGTGGTTCTAACTCGCTGAGATGTGACATGTGTCAGCTTTTATTTGTCAAATTGCTTTGATATCTTCATCATTATGCCCCTAATATGCTATTCAACTCATGTCTAATCCAGAAAATAATGGCAGCTGAATTTTGGAGCACTATTACATAATATGGAATCTAATTATTAAATTGATTTTATTAAAATAAAAATTTATTTCTTATATTTATTAATTTTTTAAATTATTTTTATTAATACTTCCTTAACTATAATTAAGTAAAAAAGAGAAAATATTAAAAGAGATGATTATGATGTTTCAGAAAAAATATATATCATATTTCTTTTCTTTTCTTTTTTTGGTGAAAGAGAAAGTTTAGGTGAGTTAGATACGGGAGCTCATCACGGACCAGAGGTTCAGAGGGCGCTTAAAGAGGTACTTACAGATTGCTCATCAACAAGGTCTTCACATTCGGCAACGAGATTTGAACTCATGACCTTATGAGTTATAAACCGATTCCTTACCAGCTGAACTAACTTTATTGATATATTTTTTATAATTAACTAACTTTTTTAATCTAATTAAATTAATTAAATATGTTTTACGCTCATGAGCGGAGGAGTATGATTTTCCTGTATATGGTGGGACATTTTGCCTGTCCTTCTATTTCTGAACTCTTTTTATATTCAGTTTGATAAAAAAAAATTGAAAATTCAGTACACACATAATTTAGGTTTTTTCCGGTTAAGTTACGCCAGGGAGGTTTGAATCTTTCATCCTTACTCTGTCACGCATATATCCGTATCCTCACCAGAATCAGCCTCGTACATATATATGGGTCATGGATATTTCAGCTACTTATGTGATACTCCTTCTGATCTTATATATATACTCCGGTCCTAATTATAAGACCTAGTTGACTTATTTGAGGAGATTAAAGAAGTAAGTTAAGTTAGTTATTTTAATAAATAAGTATTGTCATTCCTAAAATATCCTTGCTAATTAAGTATATTGCTAAAACTATCATTATTAGAAGGATTATCTTGGAAAAAAATACATAAATATGGAGACAAAATGGATTGGGTCTTATAATTAGGACCAAATAAAAAGTCAAATGGGGTCTTATAATAAGGACCGGAGGTAGTAAAACAGATAACTAACTTACAAAAATAAAAAAAGGTAGTTAAAAGCATATACTCTTCATAAATATGTCACAGAGTGTAGATTTTTCTTTTAAAAGATGTTCCACTGAATTTTAAATTCTTACCAAATATTTAATGGCATTCATAAAATCAATTTATATTTAAGAATGAAGGGTATTAGGAGAACTATGTAGACGTGTAGTTAGTCTTTTATATTTAGTATTAAGATAAAGAGGCTCCCTAAGTTTTCTTATATATAGAACCGGAAGAGGGAGTACTTAAAATAAAATAATTAAAGACTCAACAAATTAAAGCAAGTGTTTTTTTTTTCAGAACATAAGAATTAAGTAACCTGACCACTCCTTAAGATTATTTGAAGCTCTGTAAATGTAAATGCATGCATGCACGTATTCGTGTGAGCGAGTTTTAAATAAGGACCAGAATAATCCAAATTCAAAATACCACTGCAAGTTTTTAATGTAAGAACTGGTCAGTAACTAGATTTGGTCTTAAATATAATATTTTAATTCATTTTTTCTCAGATTTGTAATTAATTCTTTAAAATATTTCTATTGATTCATATATCAAGTGGTTCTCATTTAAAAGTAGTCATGATTAAAATTGGTATTTTAGGAAAATCAACTTATATTTGTTATAAATAATTAATTTAACTACTTTTTTTTAATTTATAAAATTAGTTAAGTACCCGTACTTCTATATTAAGAATTAGAGGCAGTATTACATATAAACAAAAACAAGTGTTTGAAAATTATGTGGTTGTCTTTTGAACTTTAGCTTCACAATTTCGCCATAAAGATTTTGATGATAAGCTTTATCTCAAAAATAGGTTTTGGTTTAAAGTATGTGTTTTATGGGCCCTTTAAAACTTATATCACAAACATGTGTAAACGATATATAGGCCCATGTAACTTATTTCTTGTTGGTGACGGCATACAGAATAAATTTATAAAATGATATTTTAGGACAATAAAATTTTGAAATGTTAATTAAGGAATTTAGTCTTCTACTGTTTTACTGATATCCATATTTACATGCAATTTTGGAAATTTTTGAAAAATTAAGACAGAAACTTGTTACAAGAAGAAGTTGAAAACTAATTATGGATCTGGTTTCGCATTGAAATCAAAATCATAGTTATGATGTTTTCCAATATTTAAGGCCAATATGTACTCACTTAAGAATCTTAAACATTTTCATTGAAAAAGTTTTTAATTTACAAAATTTCTTCATATTTATTTTTTTCCTAACATTTTCAACTCGTGTTTATTATTTGTTCAAGAATAATTTCAGATTTTAGAGCCTTAAAGTGTCCTTATTTCTTTGGACAAAACCCAAATTTAAAGATGTTGAAATAATCAAAGCTTTTATAGTGCATCTATTTTTCTATTAGAAAAAATCTTGTTGGAGACATAATGTTTTTTTATTTATTTTCTAGGCATATGTATCATCTTATTGAAGGTAATCTTATTTAAGATATTGTAAAGTAGAGGTGATAATATGAGTTAAACCTACAAACTCATCCCGCCAATTGGCAAAATGTGAGCTTGTTGATGTGGTTCTTTTCAACCTGCAGCCTGTCATGGGCTAATCCTCTTTTTTTAAAATATTTTTTATTTAAAACTTTAATAAGAAATTTTTTTATCGTTTTCACTCAGTTTAAATATAATGGCTAGAGACTTTGATTCTAAATATGAATTATATGTTTATATTTCAAGTTTTGAGATTGATATAATTATATAATTTTATGAAAATATAAAATTTAGGAAAATATAGTCTATAAAAATTTAAAATTTAATTTAAAATTTTTAATATATATATAAATGTAAAAAAATGAACAAAAAGATGGAGGTGTTCGCCTTTTGGGGTGGGTCCTTTTAGAACCGACCTGCATGAGCTCCAGCCCATCGGTTAGCCCGTAACCAATGGCCCGTTTTATCATTTTTAAACTAATCCTTTCTTGGTCTGTGAACTGTCGACTCGATTTTCTCTTGGGAAGCCCAAGTGTCCAACCATGCAGAGATAATCCACATCAAACATCGGCCCAAATTCTTCTAGCGAGAAAGGACAAAACCCAAAACAAGAAGCGAGAGCACAAGTTTGCTGCTTGCTTACGCGGAGTCACAGTTACTGTTTGACTGGAACTAGCCTGACCCCTGGAACGCGGGAAAACCCACTCGTTGCTGACAGCCTGACGCCTGAAACCCAGCAGTTCTCATGCCGGAGCTGCCGGAGGTAGAGGCGGCTAGAAGAGCCGTGGAGGATAACTGTATCGGTAAGAAGATAAAGAAGGCTATCATAGCCGACGATTCCAAAGTCATCGATGGAGTCTCCCGCTCGGAGTTCGAGGCTTCCCTCTTGGGCAAGACCATCGTTGCAGCTCGCCGTAAGGGCAAGAACATGTGGCTTGAGCTGGATTCCCCACCATTTCCTTCGTTCCAATTCGGTACATTCCTGTTCTGAACCCTAGCTCTGTGTTATCATCTTTCCTTTTATATTCATTTCTTCTTTTCTAGCGTTTCCCTATGGAATAGACTTCACGGCGGTCTGTGTGCTCTGTTTTGAAATGGGAGTGAGATAAAGAGGGTGGCTGGGCAAGGATGAATAAACTGGAGGAAGAGGGATGGTTTTAAAAATTCGGGGTATATTAGAGTCCTTAAATTTTGGGTGGGTAACCGGAATTTCAATCGATTTGCAGTGAAGACAGGGGAAAGCTTATGATGCTGATAGTTTTGTACTTTGAAGTTGTTCCCATTTTTGAGATAAAGGTGAGCTGATCAAGCTCTGAAACTGCATGGTTGGATTCCTTGAAAGAGCGATTTTGTGTCTCTGTCTCCTTATAGTTTGTCATCTGAGCGATCCTAGTTTACAAAAATCTGATAGTACTCGTCCGGCAGCTAGTTTTTTATTCTTTATGTTGGATGCTCACTCTCACGCGTAGCGTGTTTGGACATCGCCTTAGCAATATTTGTGTAATCACTGTTCTTGCCTGCCACTTATGCGGATTACTTCACGCAGGCATGTCCGGTGCTATATACATTAAAGGTGTTGCAGTTACAACGTATAAAAGGTGAGGCATGTCATATGGCCTAGTGAATTATGATAAGTTTTCAAATATATTTATATATATAGGCCACCAAGATTCTATTATATATGTGATCTTTGCTTATTAGGAGCTAGTAAAGGTTGAAAATTTGAAATAGATACCATGAATGGTTCATTTGTATTAATATAGCGGAGTTATAGAACTGCTTTGGAGTTGAATGTTACTTCAGTGCAATTATTCTGTGCATGTTAATGTTATAACTGATCATCACAATTGTTCACTTAGATCTGCTGTAAATGATGAGGATGAGTGGCCTTCCAAATATTCAAAATTTTTCGTTGAGGTAAGAGCTATTGCTTTTTTGCCCTGTTGAAATTTAGAGTGCCTTATTTATTTTGCCATTTTTTTATTTATTTTGCTTGTCGACATGTAAACAGTTCAAATTACATACTTTAATAGCTCTGGCAATATATTTAAGCCAGTAAATCTAAAACACCTGTTTTAAGCCTTTAGTTTGAAATGGACTGTGTGTTATGAATTTAGGCATAACATCTATATTCATACAGAAGATGTGAAGAAAGATTCAATTTTTCTAATTGGAAGTTGGAAGAGGTTATAGTTTTAGCTGCTATAATATGAACACAATTAAATTTTGTACTGAAGCTTTAGTTTTCCTGTCTTGATCTGCACTTTGAATTTCATACTGGTTTTCCTGTCCAACAATATCCTCATGTTATGTATGATCAATATAATGATGTGCCTTCATGGCAGGTGATGCATTCAATTTTTCTTTCTACATATTTGTATATGTTGACTTTGGAATAAAAGGCGTGATTGCATCACTTTGAGAAGTACCATAGTTTTGAACTTTTGATTGACCAGTATAAATCAGATTAAATTTTCTTGTTGCAGCTGGATGATGGCTTGGAGTTGTCCTTCACTGACAAAAGGCGGTTTGCTAGAGTTCGCCTTCTCAATGATGTTGTGCAGCCCTACCTGCTATTGCCGATAGGCATATATACTTATTCATATGTTTTTATTGGTTAGATCTAATCATTATCTCTATCAATCTTTTTTCTTGATATAGCCAACATCAGTGCCCCCCATATCTGAGCTTGGTCCTGATGCACTTTTGGAGCCTATGACACTTGAAGAATTGACTGAGTCTTTGCAAAAGAAAAAAACTGAAATCAAGGCTTTATTACTGGATCAAGTATTAACTTCTTATCCTTACTCTTCCTGATTCTGAGATTATAATTTTTTAAAATTACTCTTATGATACAAAGTATACTTAGGTCAGTATCTTTCATTTTTCTGTCTTTGTTGTCTGAACTCAAATAGGATGTTCTGTTTAGACAATGCTTTAGTCTTCAAACTGGAGCTTGAATAGATTAGGATCTTCTTGAAGAGGGTAGTGAGAAATAAGGTGCATGCTGAAAAAGATGGTATTCTTTAAGGGGTGCACGCATGTGTGCATTCATATGAAAGAAGAAATAACATTAAGAGAGATAAATGATTGAAATGAAAAGGGTGGGACCGAGAAAATGGAAGGCAAATGATAAACATGCAGCAAAGCTTTGAAATCCCTTTGCTTTCCTGAAAGAGACACTCCCTTGGTCAAGCCCTTAGTCAAACACCACAAAGAAAGATCAAACAAAATCACAGGGAAACAGCCTTAAAATATGAGCACTCAGGTCCAACAAAATATTCCACATTACCGCATAAACTGCATATCACTACGAAGCTTTAGCTTGCTTTGGTTTCTTGATCCTAAATGTTTGAACCTTACAAAAGAAACTGCGCCAAATCCTGTGGACGTTCTCCATCATGATACTTCTGAACTACTTATTCCACGAGGAAGCTGCCACTAAGCAGTGTAGAAACAAGTGAACTTAGTTTCTGCACTATTCATGCACGTAGTACAAATGTTGTGAGGTGGATTACTTGTTATCAGATTATGCTAATTGGCTGAGTATAGCCCCTTTGAATTTCAGTCCCTTTATGCCTAATGTCTGTTGGATATAATTTTTCTTTTGGTTTGCAGTGTTTGGAAAATTTTGTAGACTCTAATTTGAATTTATATATTTTATAGCATTTTATGGTATGTGTTTCTTAATATATTGACTTTCCTATCTCTGCAGAGTTTTATATCAGGTATTGGAAATTGGGTTGCAGATGAAGTTCTGTACCAAGTCAGTATTGACTTTCATTTTCCCCCAGTTCTCTCCTTGTTTTCCGCTTATGTGCGAAATTGAAGATATGGCATTTGATTTGTGGCTGGAGACTTTATATGGTTTATGAAGTTTTATTGTTTTATATGCATCTGAACTTAGTCTGATTAATAATTTCGTGATGCATTGAGTAAGGAATATTCATTTGCCATTTATTGGATGTTAGCCTACTGCCATATCTTTTGATCGTGTTTTTACTTGCTGCTCTTCAGCTCTTGTTAACTCCTTTAATTGTATTTGTGTTGATATGGCCATACTTCTTTGTTTTACTTGCAGAAGATCATTTTAATTAGGTTTCTTTTGGCAATGATTATTATTTTTTGCTTCATCATTGATCGTAATGACTTTCAAAATGCCTATATTTCCAGGCTAAGATTCATCCGAGGCAGACAGCTTCTAGCCTGTCCAAAGAAAACTGCTCAGCTTTGCACAAGTGCATCAAAGAGGTGGGAAATTCTTGTTTATTGAGAAGTCATTTTAATCTAAGCACTCCTTTTTAAATTCAAATTGAATTTGTGTATTTCATAAAAAATATAGAGGACTAAAATCTGTAGGTGATTCAATATGCGGTTGAACTTGATGCTGATTCTTGCCGTTTTCCCCTTGAATGGTTATTTCATTTTCGGTGGGGCAAAAAGCCTGGAGAAATAAATGGTGAGGAATACTTTCTTATATCTGTTAGTTACCAAAAAAAATTCATTTTACAGGTCATTGAGAAAGCAGTTGAAGTTGGAGCTGATAGTAGCCAGTATCCTGCTGGTTGGATATTTCATTCTCGTGAAAAGAAGCCGGGCAAGGCTTTTGTGGATGGTTTGCTTCCTTCCTTTGTGTGATAACCGTTCTTAATTTATATTTCCATCATCCAGTTATGGGATGGTTTCTGTCACGCCGGTTAAGCTGCAGAATTGATTTAAGAGAAAAATATATTTTTATCCATTCTTTTTTACTTTTTCTTCTTGATATGTCGGGAGATTTTTTTCCGTTTTGCCTGTTGATTGCACACTATCATTTATACTGCTACCGTTCATATTTTCTAAACAACAATTGTGGAATTTCATGTAATTGCAGGGAAAAAAATTGACTTTATTACAGCAGGAGGCAGGGTAGGCCATTCTGATGATTGCTCTTAATTGTTTCTTACATCTTTTTTATGTGCTCATGTTGATCTGATTGAGCCATTGCTTTCAGACGACTGCTTACGTCCCGGAGTTGCAAAAGCTAAGTGGGTCACAGGATGTAAAAGAGGCCGGCAAACCTAAAAGGCGAACTTCAAAGAAAAACAAAGGTGAAGATGATGATAATGACGATGACACTGAGAAACCTGCAAAAGAAGAGAAGAACGCGGGAAGTCAGAAATCAAAAAAGGGAACAAAGGGTGGTGGTAAAGGTAGGAATCAGTCCAAAAAGAATAAATCAAAGGAAAGTGATGACGAAGATGATGACAATGATGATGAAAATGATGATAACGGTGAGACTGATGCTGCTGCTGATGACGATGATGATGAAGCTGGAAAGAAGAAAGCAAACCCGTTGACAAAAAGTAAACAGGCCAAGGGAGAGAAGAAATCAAACAAAAGAGCTCCTGCTAGTCAAAATAGTAAGAATGCTAAAAGGAAGGTTAAGTAGTAAGCATGCTTTTGTTTTGCCGTCTGCCATAAAAATGCTGTGGAACAATGGAAGGATGGATTATGCTGTTCCTGTAACTAACTGGCTATTATTTCTGTCTTCATATGATCAGCAGACCGACGCTGCTTCTGCCGATCATGACTGCTATTAGTGTTTTGTCTTAATGTTATTAGATCAATGGAAGGGGAGGATGCCTTCCGTTTTTGTAACTTCTGTTAATGTAAATGTTAATTACTTTGTTAATCCTCCGTTTGTGGGTTGAAATTGTAAGTCCCAGTTTTAGAAGCGGTAATGCTATCCTTGTGTTTTAGAAAATGTTTGGTATGTATGTGGGTTCGTCTTAGGTGCTCATCATCCAAAATTAAAGTTTTTAATCTATAGTTTTTAAATAATGAATTAATCTTATTTGAGAATATAATAGTTGAGAAATTATCTATATTTTTAAGTTGATATGAATATCATGGATTCTCGTGGCTTAAGTAAGTGACTGAGATTCAATTCTCAAATCTTACCGATGGAGCAAACCTAATTAAGAGCGACTTGCCTTTTGATTTCTGTCCCTCAAAAGATTAGTTCTTGCTAATTTATCTCATAAAAAACTGCTGATCGTCTGATCCTGTGTATATATTTGTCATGTAAAAGTATGAATTAGATAACTAATTTATAAATATTAAAAAATTAATTAATTTAGTTATTTATAATAAATTTGTTTTAGTTTTCTTAGAATATTCTTTCCAATCATCATAAGCGTTCTAGGAATCTATTAATAAAAATTCCTTATCATGAATAATTTTTGGAATACAAAATAGATTGAAATCTTACATTTAATTTTAAAACAAATCTTTTTGTCTAGTTTTTATATTTGGGATTAGAGGCTATATAAAGTGGATAATTTACTCATTATAATATTCAAAAGGAACACCAAGCACCACAATAAAATATTGGGTGCAAAAATACCTGTCATGATTCAAAAATAATCCTAAAGTGCTATTTCTGTTAAATGTATCAAACGACTGTTTGTTTTAAGTTTGGAGGGTCCCATTATATTATCCACTTGTGTCCCCTATTCTAGTTATTTTTCTCAATATCGGTTAATGGCAGTTAGTCTTTCTCAGAAACACTCACTATAGTCGTCCTTGCCGCTTTAACCCATGAATCGTGAATTATCTGTCATAAATTTACAGAAACAACCAATCTATCCAAAAATTTTACTTGGAAATTTAGAGAGAGCAAGAGAGGGAACAAACATGAGTGAAAGAAGAGGAATTGACCGGGAGGAGTAAGATCTCATCCATCTTAGGCCTGAACATAGAGATTTGAAGATTGGAAGATGAGAAAGCAGACCTACCATCACAAGCGGAAAACTCATTGTAGTCGTTTTTGCCGCTTTAACTCATGAAAAAGTTTATAAACATAAATTTCAGTGAGTATCTCAGCACAAATAAAATCTAAATATCCATTTAATTTAAGAACAAAAATGACAATCTAAAACTAAAATGTCTTACAAAATACAACTCAAAATTATTTAGAACGAAATAATTTCAAGTCTTTGAACTAAAAAGATAAATAAAACATCATTTTCTTGTAGTTTTCAAGTGTTGACCTAAAGCTCAAGCCTCTTCTATGCTCCTATCATGTTGTCTCCCAAAAAGCTTAAACTTTCATGGTATTATCTCATCCTTCCGAGCTGTTGGTAATCACGGTCATAGTTAATGAAGCATGTGAGAATGGAATGATGAATTTATGTGGCTAGTGGAATGGAGGAGTTCGTGGTGACGACTAATGGGCTTTTGTGCGTGGAGTGAGAAGGGAGAGGACGTGAATTGATGATGGTGAAAGAGGATGTTGTTTGGTGACTATGGAATGAAGGGAATATGAGATAAGGCGTCTCTCTCTGCGTATGATGGCCAGGGTAAATTTTAACAGGAGAAAAGAGATTTTTTTTATTCAAAGTTTAAATCTGTTAACAATTAATTGACCTGCTTAGTATTAACTATTGGATTGTGTTCGAATTTCAAAAGATAATTTTACATTATTAGATTTCTTATATGCTCTATTTTGATTTACAAGAACTTAAGTACATTTATTAATATACATTATATTTAAATATAATGTAATCTATATCAAAATTAAATATTAGTTATGCATAAAAATAAGGTAAGAAATTGCAAAAATTTCAAAGATCAATCTTTCTAAAAATATGAGATGTGTTTTCAAAGAAATAGGAAATGTCAATTTCAAGCCAAAAATAGAAAATGACAAAATATTCATATTTTCAATCCAAAATCTCAATTTCTATGAAAAATCCAGAAATCAATTAATTAATTTAATACTCCTCAAGTCCTTAATATAATATCTATTTAATTAATTTGATTAGATTAAAAAAATTAGATAAATTAGTCAATGATAAGAAATATGATATATTTTTTCTAAAACACCATAATGATATTTCCTGATATTCTTCTTCTCTCACTTACTTGATTATAAGAAGTATTTATAAAGGTAATTTAAAAAAATTAATAAATATCAAAAATATGTCCTATATTTGAAACTAAAATTAACTTAACAATTAAGTCTTATATTAAAAACTGGAGAGGTAATACATAAAAATTCATTTAAACTCAAAATATTATTTAAATTCTAAATTAATGTGAAATAAAATATATAACAATTCAGCTGGCGGCGATAACGGCGACGCTTCTTCTCCAAACTCTCTGCACGGTTTATCTCAACCAAACTTTGTCGAGTCCGGCCTCCCACCCTCATTTTTTATTTTGCTAGATGTAGTTCTAGATCTTTGCAGGTGTCTGGGTTTGTTGCTTGGTGGGATGGATTGAACATTCGCTGGATACTCGTCCCCCCATGCTTGATTTGTCGTAGGCAAAGATGAAGACTTTAGAGAGGATTTCAGATCTGCCGTGGAGGTTGAGTTCTTTGAAAGGAGATGAAGAAGATCTGAAATGTTGCCAGTGGTGATTTCTTCTTGATCTTCATAGGTCTGAAATCTTGGTGAAAAATCTGCATAGGGTGAGTTTTCACGAAGGGGAAGGTTCTGGTTCTGGGAATTTTTATTTTTTTAATTAGAAGGATAGTTTGGTCTTTGTACGTAAAAATTAAGTCTCATTTACATGACATTCCGAACACACTTTTAAACCTCATTTCCATATCCTGATATCCATATCCATGTCTGTTTGCATTTCCATACCCATCAAAATCAATTCCAGCATGCCAAACGGGTCCTGAATTTCATTGGAGTAATTATCTTGTTAGAAATTTTTTTGAATATAGCAACAAGATGCAATATGAATGATGATAGATTGTTTTATGTATTCGAGAGGTTAGGTATCTAAAATATGATAGCACACTAGATGAGCAGTTATTTATGTCGTGAAATTTTATGTTGATCAGCTTAGTATCTCTATATTTTCTATTTAATTATGTGTGCCATATTGTTATTGTTTGATAGTGCTCTAGATGGAAGATGCCTCCATCTGCCATGAGCAAGTGCCAGATAGTGAATGCATTGAGGATCAGAAAGAATGTGGTGTAATAGCTGAATTAGATGGTCAGAATGGTTTTTCTGAAGGAAGAAAGGAATTTGTGGCACCTGCTGTTGGGATGGAGTTTGAGTCCTATGATGACGCCTACAATTATTATATCTGCTACGCCAAGGAGGTGGGATTTCGTGTAAGGGTGAAAAATTCATGGTTCAAGCGGAATAGCAGGGAAAAGTATGGTGCAGTTCTATGCTGTAGTAGTCAGGGTTTTAAAAGAATAAAAGATGTCAACCATTTAAGAAAGGAAACAAGAACTGGTTGCCCTGCAATGATAAGGATGAGGCTAGTGGACTCGCAGAGATGGAGGATACTTGAGGTTACACTTGAACATAACCACCTTTTAGGTGCTAAGTTATACAGATCAATTAAGAAGATGGGAACTGGAACCAAATGGAAACCCCCGCCTGGTTCTGATAATGAAGTGCGAACAATCAAGTTATATAGGGCACTTGTGATAGATGCAGGTGGTGATGTTAATGCAAACTCAAGTACCAGAGCATTCAGGACTTCTTTGGAATCGTCCTCTAAGTTGAGCCTTAAAAAAGGTGACACGCAGGCCATTTATAACTACTTTTGTCGCATGCAACTGACCAATCCAAATTTCTTTTACTTGATGGATTTTAATGAGGAAGGACTGTTGAGAAATGTATTTTGGGCTGATGCTAGGTCTAGGGCTTCCTGTGGCTATTTTGGTGATGTTATTTATTTTGACAACTCGTATTTGTCAAACAAATATGAAATCCCTCTTGTGGCATTTGTTGGAATTAATCACCATGGTCAATCAGTGTTACTGGGTTGCGGTCTACTCGCTGGTGAAACATTAGAATCATACATATGGTTATTCAGAACATGGGCTACGTGCATGCCAGGATCTCTTCCCCAAACTGTCATCACTGATAGGTGCAAGGCTTTGCAGAGTGCTATTGCAGAAGTTTTTCCTAGGACACGTCATTGTTTTGGCTTGTCACTAATCATGAAAAGAGTACCGGAGAAGTTAGGAGGGTTGCGTAATTATGATGCAATCAGGAAAGCCTTGAGTAAAGCTGTTTATGAGACGATGAAAGTAATTGAATTTGAAGCAGCTTGGGGATTTATGATTCAGCGATTTGGAATTTGTGATCATGAGTGGCTTCGTTCTATCTATGAAGACCGAGTTCATTGGGCTCCAGTATTCTTGAAGGACACATTTTTTGCTGGAATGTCTGCAGCAAGTCCTGGTGAGACCTTGAGTCCTTTTTTTGAGAAATATGTGCACAAACAGACTCCTTTGAAGGAGTTTCTTGACAAGTATGAATTAGCTCTTCATAAGAAGCACAAGGAAGAATCTGCTGCTGACATTGACTCTAGAAGCTCTACTCCCTTGCTGAAAACAAGATGTTCCTTTGAATTGCAGCTATCCAGAATATACACACGAGAAATATTCATGAAGTTCCAATACGAAGTTGAAGAAATGTACTCTTGTTTTAGTACCACACAGTTACATGTGGATGGTCCGATTATAATTTTTTTAGTCAAGGATCGTGTTTTAAGTGAAGGAAATAGAAGGGAGATCAAGGACTTTGAAGTCTTGTACAACAGGACAGCCAGCGAAGTTCGCTGCATCTGTAGCTGCTTTAACTTCAATGGGTATTTATGTAGGCATGCACTGTGTGTGCTCAATTTTAATGGGGTGGAGGAGATACCTTCCAGATACATACTTTCCAGATGGAAAAAAGATTATAAGCGCCTGCATGTTCCTGATCGCAACTCTGGTATTGTCGATGAGACTGACCGCATTCAATGGTTTAATCAGTTATTTAGAAGCTCCTTGCAAGTTGTCGAGGAAGGGGCAATTTCTCTAGACCACTATAATGTAGCTTTGCATGCTTTTCAGGAATCATTGAGTAGGATACATGATGTAGAACAGAGACAGGAGTAATCTTCAAAATGTAACATACTAGATAAATGAACCATGTTCGTGCCCGGTACGTTTGTATATTTCCTTGCCTGCTTTTGCCGAGCACTATCTAGGTTGTTGTAGAATGTCCATAAAATGTATATATTAAGAGATTTTGGGTCAACACTTGTTTCTGTATCTTATCATTATTCAGTCATTGATCAATGAAATCTCCTGATGGTGTCCTGCTTGTCCCCGATATTGGACGCGCGCACGCGCAGAGAGAGAGAGAGAAGACAAATGAAATCTTCTTAGCATTTTGCGGAGCCCTATCTTTGCGTAACAGCATCAAAAGGCTCTCCCTTAAGAATCCTCTGCAGATGCTAGAAAATGGCAAAAGAACAACAAAATAATTTTTATACCAAAAGAAGGGGATGAAAGGGGTAAGAGCAATGAACGTCAGAATTAATTTGACAGCGAATTTAGACATGTTGAGAATGTAAATAAGGATACAATAGAGAGAAAAGTTCGAAATATTAGAGATTTTGCGTTTTCAAAAAATACTGACATGTTGAATCTCAGCTGTACTCCCCAAAACCAACTTGTGACGATTGCATTTCCTTAGTATTCAAAGGACCAGCATTTCTCGCCTAAAAATCTGACAATCGTAACAAAGAAACAGGATCTGAAATGGGAGAGTAGAAAGAAGCAAAGAAACGAAGGAAATGATCATATAGGAGACGAGATGAGGCAAGGAAAGAAAGGAGGAATGTAGTTGTAGGAAAGAGGTGGAAGCAGGAAACAAATTAATTTCAATATGAACATTTAACAAATTACAACAGGATGCTATTGTCAATATCAATCAATAGTCAATAGCTCCTCCCAATTTACAAATATTACCTCATATTCTTAATATAAAAGCTAGTTTAATTTTTAATTTGGTCCTGTAAGGCCTCAGTCTACTTGTCTCTTAAATATATATTAATTTCTTTGAAATATCCCTATTGATTGTAAAAAATCCCCACTAATAAATAGTTTTACTGCACATGATTAAAGAAGATAGTTTAGAAAAATTAACATATATTTGTTATGATTAACTTACTTAACTAACTTCTTTAATCTCTTCAACTTAGTTATTTGAAGTAATAGTAAATAGTATAACTCAGTTATCTTATTCTGGATACATAGACATGCATACAGGCATGGGTGTTTAGTTGCATGTATAACAAAAAGAAAAATCTCTCCCCTCTCAGCTCACTGGAGTTGACTGCGCAAATGAGGAATTAATCAACTTGAGGGATCATTTTTTCCCTTAGACCAGGAGAATGTACTAGATCCATGGCTTTACAAGACGCATAAAAATCTTTCAGGCGCGTCATTGAAACCATGAATACAATAGACTTCTGGGTACAGAAATAATTTAGTGGTCAATACGAAGTTAAGATAGGATTGATTCTATACTATAAACAAGTAATTGCCATGAACCACAGTATCAATAGCTAAAAGCTACTTGAGGGTCCAGCCCAACCCTTAAACCTAAATCTAAAATCCCATTTCCACAAGTGCATTCGAAACATCTATAGGTAGTGATTCATACTGGAACCAATCCTTGGCACAAATAAGAGCCTCAAGCGTCATAGAGCTTAATGAGCTCCGGGAGCAATTCATATTTCTAAGTTTTGTGTCAAAAACAGAATCTGCGGAGAGTGTGGAGACAGGTATCGACAAAATATCAGATGCCATTGTAGACAAAGTTGGATACTTCAATCTGTTTAGTCTCCACCAACTCAATATGTCAAATTCTTCTGCGCTGGGCAGCAGAGGATCTTCAAGATACTGTTCCAATTCTGACTTCATTTGTTGATTACATGTAAAATCAGATATATAAATGTCAAAATCTGACAGCCCATCTTCGGCAACAAGAAGAGATTCATCAAAAGACTGGTCTTGACATGAATCAGTCCTGATCACATCTTCATTTCCTTCATCCCCATTTGAAGCTGTAAAAGGAAGCATTTGTACAATATATTCAAGGAAGAGCTCACGAAGACCATCCTCAACAATTCTAATCCATGGCTCAGAATTCTCACCAAAGATTTTAGTAAAGGTAAATTCCACTAGCTCTAGTTTGTACCTTGGGTCCATGGCTACAGCAACTGCCAAGATGAGGCAGCTCTCTCTCCAATACTGATCAAACTTCTCTTGCAGAGGCTTAATCAAATCACTGAGGAAGGGATCCTGGCTGACGGCTGCATGAGTCAAATCCAACTGAAGTTTTGCCACTTCATGGAAAAATAAGTTAGCAGTTGGGAAAGGTAGGGTAGTTAAAATATTGGCTGCATCAAACAAATACTTCAAATATGTGCAGAGAGTTTCTATTTGCTTCCATTCACCCATTGACAGAATCATTCTGAAATCAGGATCTGAAGTATCAAAGCAAGCAAAGACTTCCTTTAATTCACAGGCAGCAACAAGCATATGGTAAGTTGTGTCCCATTTAGTTTTGTCATCAATTATAAGGTCCTTCATACTGGGGACTTGAAGTTGTTGTTTCAGTTCAAGAAACTTCTCTTCATGAGACTCTGAAGTTTTTACATATTTCACACACTCGCGAACTTTACCAATGGTTTCTCTCATGGCCCATAGTGCATGTAGTGCAAGGCGACTAAGCACACGAGCATAACAATTACAGCTCAATAACTGGCCATTGAGGATCACAGGGTTCTTCACAGAAAGGAGACCTCTAAGACTTCCAATTAAAGTCTCATTTGAGAAGGATTGATCAAGAGCAAGAGTAAATAGCCGTCCTTCCAAGTGCCAATCAGTTAGGCAATTCAAAATAGATTGACTAACGGAATCATCAGAATCAGGGAATGGTGCCATAATAACACTGAGAATTGGTCGATGTAAATTCCAGTCAGCATCTATGAAGTGCCCTCGAAGAAAAATGTAACCAGCTGTCTGGCTTGAAGTCCATAAGTCTATGGTCAGGTTGACTCGTCCAGGAATCCCATCAATAAGATTTAAAAGATTTTTCTTCTCTCTCAGGTAGATACCAACACAATCTTCTTGAACAGAATTTGAGCTTGGTACATTGAACTGAGGTTGAAGACTATGTACAAAGTCAATGAAACCACGGTGTTCCACAATATGAAGAGGATAATCATGCAAGATTATCATTTTAGTAATATCACGGTTGCTTCTGTCCTGATCAAGTGACATACCAGCAAACCCAGTTGTTTCTCTAGCACGTTTTCTTGGCAGGTCAACTATATCTCCAGAACCACCAGTCGTGGGATATAGGCTTTGCGGATTGTTCTGGCGACTTACTGGACAAATTCCCAAGGAAATATGCCGCTTTAAATGGCTTGTGCCAGCTACTTTAGACCCAGTTATGTAAGCAAATGATTTTTTGCACTGTTTACAGTAAGCTCTGGTACATCCAGCTCCAACATTTTCTACAGTGAAGTGTTCCCACACCATAGATTTCTTTCTCTGACGCTTACCTGGCTGTGTTTCTGGATCAGCTTGCTCATTATCATCAACTGGCGTTAGAGCAGTGTCAATCTCCATGAGAGCAGGTATGTTCCTTCAAGAAGGAAATGTTAAGAAAGCATCAATAGGTGGTTTAGCAAAACAAGCTAATTAAAGAAATTAACTATAAGTGTCCTAACGGCGTTCAAAATCAGAAAATAAAAATTCATTATAATTTCTGATTGAAGCAAATCACATCCAAAACATAAGGTTCTAGTTACTCGAGATTAGAGATATTTCTTACAGAAATTTGTGGAGATGATCTGACAGAAAACCTTTAGACAGTTCAATTTCTAATTGAAGCAAATTACATCCCAAGACACAAGGACCTAGCTACTCATGATTAGAGATCTTTCTTCAGGAAATTTGTGGAGATAACAAAACTGAGAATCTTTGGGCACAGTTCAATACTTGAATTGTTTCATCAGTATCCAGGTCAATGATTTAACAACTTGGATTTTAAGGGAATATAAGTACACTATAGAATTACAGCAACTCACACAGCATAATAGTAGCTGTATAAACAAGAACTAGGGGATCATAGAAAAAAGAAATTACAGGAGGAAGGCCCCTCATTCTTGTTTAAGCCCTACAAATTGAAACAGCCGATCTTTCATGAAAGATAAGTAAAAACAGGAGTGAGGAATCTGGAAGGGGGGAAATATGGATAGCCACTAGTTGGTTGCTTACAACCTTGCATGTTGTTTAGCAGTTCTATGGCAAGGTAAAACAAATTAAAACTCAATAATATTTGCACCCTTGTTGAAGCCCTACAATCTATCAAATCAGTTTAATCACTTAGATGAGGTCCGTTGTTTCCTTTTCTAGAATTTAAACCATTAAAAGGAAACTTTCTATTCATGAATATGGTAAAAAATCGAACAATATTTATGAAAACTCACTGTATCCAATTGAATCTCACAATGGATAGCCACAACTGATTCTTGTGAAACTTAAGAAACGAGGTTCTTTCCATTTAAAAGCTTATTTTTAAGAATGGAACCTCATGCTTGTTTAATTCTCCATTGTTTAGTACCAAAAAATAGATCCACCTCTGTGAAAGGCCCTAAAAGCCAATTTTGAAGAATGAGCTCCCTATACTTGCTAAGGTCTACATCAATATCTTATTGTATCATGGGCCAAAATGGACTATCCAGTCTCCACCTTCCTTCTATATTGCTTCTTCACGAAACATAAAAATATCAATCATATCATTTCGTTAAAAAGCAGGATACTTGGTACCGTGGTTAAGAATAGAAAATATTATATTATGAACAAAAAGTGGTTCATAACTTTTCTGCAAAAATTTACAGGTTCGCAAATTATTCACATCAATAAGATAAAATACTTATGCATACATCTTTATGCTGAAAATCTTCCTTTCACCAATTTTCCTCCCCTCAACTTGCAACACCTTCAATTTTTGAGTCCTCACTCAGTCAGCAATTCATCATACTAAATAAAGAAAACAAATCTGAACTACGCAGGCAAGGTCCTAAAATTGTTTATATAAAAGTACAAATCTGAACTACCCATGGGTCATATATCAACATTTTATTATTGGCTGTTTTTTCCTTTGATAAAATTTTACTGGA
Organism: Neltuma alba; assembly: GCF_004799145.2. NCBI lineage: Eukaryota > Viridiplantae > Streptophyta > Magnoliopsida > Fabales > Fabaceae > Neltuma > Neltuma alba. Next base: position 211,478 of record NW_021637538.1, on the reverse strand, counting down.
TATGAAATCTTTTCTATGTATTGAGGTGCCTGTTAGAGCCAAATGGTAGTAAGAGTCCAGCTCCTTCATGGAGCTGCATCTATATTTGACACTTGTCACAGAAGTTGTGAGACCTCAAAGGATAACATACAGCAAATAATGCGAAACCTACACCTAGCTCAGGCCGCTGGGTAGGTTGAGATTTAGACAGAAGTTCAAGGCTTATTTCGGGAGAACATCACTTTAAAACATTGAGCACATTTTAAGGGTAAATGACTTATTTGCACATTTCATATTTATATTTGTCTGTGTCTGCATATATCCACACATACACCGACACCAGTCACTCCTTGTTTTTTTTTTTTTTATACCATGAATTTTTACACGTGCTCATATTCATTCTCCATAGTTGGCATAAGTATTCCAGCTAAAACGCTGCATCAAACGCAGGAATAAACACTGCCGTAGAATCACTACCGGCATGTAACGCTCCTCTATCATAGGTATATAATTTTGTAACCAATGCCGCACAAAGCCTAATTCTTTTAAGATATCAAGACGGTTATTTATCAGTCATTAGCAGTAAGAAGACAAGTTTTAATATAAAAACACGGAACTTTGAAAAATATTAATAGCCACTACTCCTGGAGTTTACAAAGAGTAGAACTAATCCATAATTCACCCAAAAAAAACTAAGTTAAATCACGACCAATCACGTACAACCCTCCTGTCAAAATCAAGTAGCTAATAACCAGTACAATAACACAGGACGAGATAGGAATATGCGCGAATGGATGTCATGATCAACCGGGAAGAAGGGGCGGGAAGGGAGGGAAAAAAACCTTGAGGATGCCGGAGTTCTAGGACCACATGCTACCGCCGGGACATACGGTGTCGACGGTCACGGCAACAGAGAGAGTGGGGAAACAAGAGATTGATAGTTTAGGAACCGCCCAAGATTTTGGCGTGGTTGAAGATCCTCTAGCGTCAATACCCTGAAGTCTGAACTCTGAACTGAAACCAATAAAGGGTTTGACAACTGAAAAGTAAACTGAAAATAATTGTTTAACAGGTCGAGAAATTTATAAAATTAACAAAATAAAAAATGACTATATTATACTTATACATAACCACCCTCATTCACAGTTCGCGCAAATTGCAAGTTGCCACCACCCTCATACACGGTTCGTGCAGACTGCAAAGTTGCCACCATCATGAAATCATAATATTCGCAATAAAAAGCGAGACAATTTTTTTTAAAAAAAAAAATTTGACCTAATGCATGAATGAACATGTAATATTATAAATGGAACTAAACATGCGACATTCCAAGTTATTGGTCTATTTCTTGAATACTACCTCCAATCCTAATTATAATTGTAAGGTTTCGTTTATAGACTGTAAACTAGGTTTTATAATCAGGACTAGAGGTAGTATTATGTAAACATAATAAAATTAACAAGGGAAAGGATTAATATTCGTACAAATGAAGTGGTTCGTAAGGGTCAAATTCAAAGCTGAAATGAAAATAACAACTGATCATTCTAGCCATAGCAAATGTGCCTATGGTAGTCAATAGTCAAGGTGAAATGAAATATAGAGGACTCAAAAAAAAAAACTGAGATAGATGATGACATTAACAAAGAAAGAAAGAAACAAAAAAAGAGAGGGGGTATTAGGGATTGTTTGGAATGAATCAAGTCCAGAAATGTGGCATGTTTTTCCGCATTTTCCTTGAACTTCTATATGCCCAAAAATGTGTGTGTGTGTGAGAGAGAGAGAGTGAGAGGGTTTAAGCATAAGAAGTTCAAGAAAGCTGTGGAAAAGCAGGACAGGACTTGGGAGCTGTTTCTGTTTGAAATGCTTAGTGAATACAGCAAAATAGAACTGCATATATACACGTAGCTAGAAGCAAACTGGAGAGGCAGGGGCAGGGGCAGGGGCCTTTAGGTAATTAAGCAATCAAAGATCTTCAGGTGTATACATACTTGCCTATTCCCTGACCCCACCCACACAACTTAAGTAAAATTTTTAAGATTTTTATTAATGTATGATAAAAAGGGGAAATTGTTGAAAGTTTTCCCATTTATAGCCCAAAGCTACTTTAAATTTATCCAAAAACTCACGTCGTTTGAATAAGTGCAACTCTCTTTTAGCGGATGTAATTCTTTTTCAGTTGTATGTAATATAATATATTTTCAATTATGCACAAATGTCTTTTATTTTGAAGATTTTTGCACATAATTACATATAGCTAAAAGAAGATTTGTATCCATTGGAAATAGGTTACACATCCTACTTTTAGAGGCAAAATTTCTTTTGCGCATTTTTACATATAGCTAAAAAAGATTTGTATCGATAAGTTATACGTCTTTTTTTCATAGACAAAATAGAAAGACATTTGCACATAGTTGAAGATTTGTTCCACACACATGTAAAGAAGAGTTACACCTACTAAAGTGGTATGTCCTTAAATTTCAAATACATTTGAGAAATAAAAATTCCAGCGAGATTTGTCAATAATTTTTCCTAATAAAAATTCCCATATCTTAACATAATTTTTTTTAAAAAAAAATGAGGAGTACAAAAGCTTATGATAAATCCTTACTAAATGACTTCAGCTATTTTGATATCATTCGATAGCTCTAAGTACAATCACATGCAAAACTCAGCAATATTAATTATTGGGGCTTCCATTAGGGCTTGCAATAAATATATGATATCTGATTTTTTCCCCCTAAGATTTATATTTCATTTAAAAATGTAATAACCATACATTTACATTTAAAAACTTGTAATTATATAAAAGGAGGGCCAGAAGGAGGACTAAGAACTGAGGGGAGCAGGGTACGGTCAGGTGGGTTGAGTTAAATTCACAAGTTTACTGAAACATCAACTGCACAATGCCTGTTAGCCACGCTTTTCTTGTGAGCATGAGCAGGTGAGGAATAACAATTATATTTATAACAACAAAATATTACCACTGGTACTTAATATAAGAGCTTGTTTAACTTTTATTTTGGTCCTAAATATAAGATCCCAATCCACTTTGTCTCTCATATTTATACATTTTTTTCCAAGATAATCCTTCTAACAATGGTTATTATAGTCAATACACTTAATTAGTAAAGATATTTTAGGAAAGACAACACATATTTATTACAAATAATTAACTTAACTCATTTCCTTAATCTCTTCAAATTAGTCAACTAGCTCCTATAATTAGGATCGGAAGTAGTAAGATAGAACAGTCAAGAGAATAATAGAATGTGAAAACGAAAAAGAAGTAAAAATCAGTGCTCTTGCATTTGAATTGATATTTAGAACTTGTTTGAAGTTATTTGGAATTTTGTGTGCTCTTCAAGACAAAACAAGAATTTTGTTTTTTCATTAATGATAGTTGTGCTAATACGGGAAACTATTATTTCACCATTTTAGATGTATTTTTCAAAATAATGATTCAAACAAATTTTTAAAATTTTTTAGAACTTATTCTAAAAATTATTTTACAGCCCTAAGCCTTTGCTAATTTTATAAAACAAGCCAGCACACGGATTTTTTTTGCCTGTAACGTCTTTTCATTGAAAGTTCTAGCTCGCCATGCTACAGCTTAAACTTTGACATTAAATAATATCTATGGACACAACTACATATAAAAAGTTGCAACACTAGAACCCCAATATATACAGAAGTGATGAAGCATAATTTATAAAAAAAAAAAAAAAAAACTGGCGACGGAGCATCGAAAAAATTGCTGCAGAATGGTACACAGCATACACACTCAAAGAATTCAAAAATTTCCCATTGATGAGCCCGGCTCCTGCATCACACTGCGATTTCAATCAAAACAAACTTTGAGCTCAAAATCTTTGGTTAATCTATTAGTCACCACCACCACCAAACATTCCCATCATCATGTCTTTCAGAAACTTCAAATATACAAGTAGGAAAATTCTTGCTAGGATAACACAACTATTCATGAAATCTGACAACATTAATGGAGAGCAAATGATCAGAGAAACGCTATTTTTTGGTGTGAATTCGCTACAAATCTTGGACGAGCAATGCAACTATTCATTGAGTCTTGAGAAAAAAACAAGATAAATTATTCATAAAACGTGAAAAATTCCATTCAATCTACAAGAAATTATATCGACTTCAAACAAATTAAAATAAAAACTAGCATTAAAAGAGAACACATCTGATGTGCAGGCAAAATCCCAGATCAAAATCACATTGTCGATGACTCTCTAAGAAGGAGTAGGACAATTTTATAGAAGATTTAATTTCGTTGATGAAAGTTCCTAAACTGACCATAATTGATGAATGATGTGTCAAACATTATTGGGGACTTCTATAGTTCTATCAGAATGTGTACGCTAGACTTTTTCCGGCAGAAATCTGCTTCATGGAATAACACTGGAAGTGTTATTCCTGCCTTGGACAACCTTCCTCCAGCAAGTGTAGTACTACTGTGTGAATTGACTTGTGTCAATGTACAAGTGAAACAAATGAAAGAATACGCAAGCGAAACTATTCGTTTCTACTGCACAATGCTAACAAACTTTCTAGCGATTGCATCCGAGAGGAAATGTTTCCCATAGCACTCGAACTTCCAGCAGTTTTAGGAATAATGAGAATCAAAATCTAAGCCTCATTCGGCATACCCTCGGGATGGGAGTACTACAGGTTATCTTTTAGCCACTTCAGAGCTCCATTTGCGACAGACCTGAAAATCCAAAAGTACTATCTAGTCAACTCGAAAGTATTCCCAATGAGGCGTGGAACATTAGCAATTCAATTTAAGAAAAAGTAAAATTTGAATCCTTCTGGAAATTTGTGCCAAACTAGCATATTATGTTGGCTAAATAGTCTTCTTTCTGTGACTTTCCTAAAAAGAGGAAGCCAATAATTCAGCATACTAGTAATGAAGTTGGACGTGAAGTTTCCAATTTATACACAAGCAAGCCATACCAAAAAAACAAAGAGATGACAAAACTATTTACCCAGCAAAATTCTTCAATTTATTCCATACGTCATCTTGGTCTTCTGACTGTTCAGTTTTTTCTTCAACTACTGTTGGACTTTCAGCACTTTGAGCTACAGAATCTTCAGCCCTTCCCTCTGCAGAAGGTAAATATCTAGGCTCACAATTCAAATATATGCAACATACTCATTGGTTTCCAAGGCTTCTCTATCGTAACTAGTGATTGCAGTGAAAGGACCAATTCAAATGATATCCATTTTTTTATACATACATATTCAGAAAGAAATCAAATGATAACAATTTCGTTCCTGTTGGACAAAAATACATTATACAAGTACCAAATAATAAACCACCTACTGGAAGAGTGAATGCTAGGACGGGGTTTTGAACGGCTGCTTGTTTTGCTGCCTCGTGAAGCAAGTTCTTCAAGCAACTCACGCTCCTTTAAACTGAAGATGCAGAGGTAATTCTGGATAACTTTCCAATATGGATTCACAAGATAGGAAATAGGAAAATACATACAAGCAAGCATGCCCATAAATACACATTTCGACAGAGATAAATGACATGTTTAATATTATCTATTACCTGATACGTTTTGGTATCATAACTTTAACTGTAAATAAGTGGTCACCACGTATTGATGGTTTGTTTAATTTTGGTGCACCTTTCCTCTCAAGGACAAGGACATCTCCAGGTTGGGTACCGGGGGGAATTTGTAGTTCAGAAATGCCTTCAACTGTATTTACCTGTAGAGTGGCTAAATATTCAATTAATTGATCGATGGCAGGAGGTAGTCCTTCAGCATACCCAAAGAAAACAGAAAATGCAAAGGAATCAAGTAGAAAGTAAATCTCCAATCCTACATTAAGTCATGCACAAAGACCTAGCAAGATCTCAGAAAACTGTGTCCACAAAAGGCTCAAGCCCCAGTCCCCCCCCCCCCAAAAAAAAGACATGTATTTGGTTTATCAATCAAAGGTCAGATTATATATAATTGCACAAATTGGGAGATTTTTGGGAACATCTGTTCTGGAGTCATGTGAAACTAGCGATACACGCAAACACATATCAGCAAGAGGATTTTGTTAATCAAACTATAAACCCTTGTTTAAATTAATACAATTAAGGTCAGATGATATGTAATTGCATAAATTCAGAGATTTTTTGGGAACATCTGTTCTGAAGTCATGCAACTAGTGACACACACAAAAACATATCAGCAAGAGGATTCTGTTAATCAAACTATGAACCCTTGTTTAAATTAATACGATTAAGGACCACCATATAATGGAAGAGTTAAATCAACTGAATCGTATGGCTCTGCCATGTCTTAGTTTCTGATAGAGCTACGGAATTTGCTAAAACCTATAGGAGGAAAGGAAGAAAAAGTTAGAAGGACGCAATACTGCTGGTTTGGAAGATTATTCCATGGTTCCTGGCCGCAAGGGATAAGAAGTGCTATGTGAGTAGGCTTTAGGTGCTACTAGGTATAGGGGTAGCGTCTGTCATAACTTTTATGGTCTTTGAATCTCCCCTTTAATACAGAGAGAGGGAAGTTCGGTGATTTTAAAATTGCAAGTGGTGAGGAGAGTTCTAGCCTCTCGAATGCTAGGTTGGAGGTGGAGGAAGATCAACTTTCTTCATCATTTTCCGTTTCTGTTTTAGTGTGTCTCCTCTTGCATCCTCTGTGTGACTTCTGTGAGTTTTCCTCTATAGTAACTCCCTTTCATTCCATTGGGGGGGGGGGGGATTATTTTGATATTTAATTAAATTCAGTGTTCAATATCTACTATTCTGCTGGGGCTCTATCAGTTTCCATCCCAAGGAGAGCAGGGCGGGGCAGTCACTCATTGGTCATTACATCCAAAGAGAGATATATTACTACAATTCCAGACGTGAAGACATGATATCTAGCCTTAGAAGAAAAACAAATGCATTAAAAAAGCATGCATACAGACGGAAAACCATTTACCTTGACAACAACCCCTAGTATGGCATCCAGATAATTGATTGTTATCGTTGAAGAGAGATTAATGCCATCTCTTTGAATTCCTGGAATCTCTTCTACTTCAAGATACACGAATAGATCTCCAGGGGGACCCCTGCAATGACAAGAAGGCCAGCAGCCGCTTCTATAACATTTTCTTAGGCAATAATATCATCTGAATTTACAAACACAAATTACTCAGGTAATTTACTGAGTAAAAACTTTGACGAAGAGAAAAACATTGTATTTCATTCCCATTCTACAGTTATAACTAAACTTGCAAAGCGTAACATTTAAAAAATGAGATCTACAATCTATCTAACCGGTTGCGCAAAGATTGTAATAATGAGGCTCAAAGATCATATGTAAATAAAGAAATATACCCTCGAGGTCCAGCATCACCCTCCCCAGCAACTCTCAGAATGCTGCCTGGGCTAACCCCTGGAGGAACTTTCACTTTAATATTTTTCTTAACCCGAATACGTCCTTCACTATTACATTTACGACAAAATTCAGATATGACTTCACCATCCCCTCCACAGTTTGGACATACTGAAACCTAATAGAGAGATAAAACAAACAATATTAATTTCAAGCAGAGAAAGGTGCACGGCTTCAACCACAAACAATGTGGACTAGAATATGAATCTCATGTAATAAATTGAGTAGATGAGGATGAAGCTATATATGCAGTTGAAAGATGCATTGAGAAAATAGGGAGAGAAATTCAGGAAGAAACCAAGCAAAATATAATATCGAAAGACTCAAGAGACTTCCATTGACCAGACAGAGACACTTGTACAGCATATGATATTGTTTCCCAGGATCCAACAAAGGGCCAACCATTACACCCCACATAATTATATGTTAGATCTTGACAGTAGAAGTAGAGCTCCAGTCTGGGAACCACATATGAAGAATTATTACTTCTTTTTTCCTCATTTTAGCACGGAAAGAAAATTAAGAATTTTGCATCCAGACCCATCTAGAAAACTCAAATTACCTGTGAGAACAAGCCAAAAGGTGTTTGTTCAGTCCTCATCACCTGACCCCTCCCACCACAAGTCGAACATATTCTCATCTTGGAGCCAATCTTTGCTCCAGTACCATTACAAGCTTCACATTTTTCCAAATGTGAAAGCTCAAATTCCTTTTCAGCTCCAAAAATTGCCTCAGAAAATTCCAACAGAATATCGTAACTGTTGACATTAAATAGGAAGTCAATTCAAAATTCCAGACTCTCTTAGTAGTAGCATTAAGCAAGTCACACAAGGGAAAAAAAAAGAAAAAAGAAAAAAGAAACTGGCATATAAGCTTCTTATAGATTAGGGGACCTTAAAAAACAATTAACATTTACCAATTCCATTTTTAGCAAATGAAAATGATTACTTAAAGACCATGAGTCTCACATTATAATTTTCTCAGATTCCACACCCCCAAAAAAAAAAAAAAAACTCCTCCCCAACCCACACAATGACACATTAAGGATAGGAGAGGCATTGATATATATTAAGCATGACAATCAGCTTTATTTTTCACATGCAATCAGAATACCCTATATGCAATGTGTAAAGAAAGACATAAATTAGCAATATATAAATTGATAGTGGGGCCAAAAGGCCCAGAAAGAGGCAACCATAAAGAGGTTCAGATTGAAGAAGAAATGAGCAATAAATAAAAAGTGTCTCATGAGATGTTTCAAGCAACAACTGATAATTTTTAGGAAAAATTACACGAAGGTCTCAAGAAGGAAAGTTAAATGCAAAAAGGTCTCTTGAATTTGATTTAATATTCACAAGTTTGACTTGTAAATGACGCAACTCAACTTGTACATACGAAAGTTTGACTTGAAAACACTAATCCGTAAATTTGACTTGTAACTGATGCAACTCAATTTGCAAATATGAAAGTTTGATTTGTGAATATTAAATCCCTAGAAACCTATTAGTATTGAATAAAATTCGTGGAACACATTTGTATTTAGTTTTCTTACCTATGACCTATGGGTAGGTTTTCCCATTTTTTTAACTTGACAGAACTTTGATATAAATATAATCATCCCACTCACTGCATGACTTACCGAATGTCTTGACCCTTAGTAACAGTACTGCGGCGGCGTGTTCCAAAGCCAGTTGGATCCATGCCAGCAAAGCCACCCATACTTGGCCCGAAAAATGTCTCGAACAAATCAAATGGATTAGTCTGCAAGAACAGAGTCAATTCATTATAAATTTCACAATAGAAGAGAATCTAGGGGGAAAGGGTCATTTGGGCGTGTATTTCAATATTGGCCCACAAAAGAAGACAACATGCACACAAGAATGTCAATGGGAAATTCTTCAGAAAAGAAAAAAGTTCTATCATCGTTGTTACCACCAGCTAATCATTAAATATTAAATAGTAAAAACCCAAAAAATGGAAAAAAGAAAAAGGAAAGTTATGTGAATACCGTATAAGCATTTGCTCCTCCTACCGTACTCTTAACTCCAGCCTCTCCATATTGATCATACAATGCCCTCTTCTTATCATCTGATAGCACCTGACAGTGTTGTACTTCAGAATTGAAAGGACAATAAAACTCAAACATGTTTGGGTGTTTGGCGGGTTGGCTAAAATCCAAAGGCATAATCAAGGCACACATTCATGGCTTTGTTCTGGTACAATGCAGCCATTTTTCAAGTCAACACCTACTCTACAACTACAGAACTTGAAAAATCCAACAAGAAATGTGTGAAATCAGACTCCAGCCACCAAGGCTTTGATGGCAATGTCTTTTTGTTCCAGGCTTTATAACATGTACTTCAAAATGATTGACATGCCAAACAGAGTAGCAAAAGACAAGGACAAATTTATGAATATAATTTATAGGCAATTTCAAATCATGGAGATTAATGTAAACTGTGTAATATTAATGTTCGATAAGAACAAGGGGTTTTCTTTTTACCCCTTTCTATTGGCTGAAGATCAGAAAAAGAAAAATTTTGCATGCCTTTTTTTGGGGGGGGGGGGTTTCAGACGCAAAGTTACCTCTTTTCACTTAACTAGCAGAATCATTTACGTCTAAGTAAATCAGATTTGAGAACCAAAAGAGTGTTACATGTATCTAACTCAATTTCATGTACTATAAATCACTGAATCATCCTGAGCATCAGCTTCCTAACCCTTGAACCCAGGGGCATTTTAAGTGCAGTTTCTGAACAGCACATTAGAATAATTAACACCTCCTTCTGCCATGTGATGATTAAGTACATCACAAGACCCACCAAAGATAAAACACCATCACCGCGACTACTTTTCTTATCAAATACTCAATTGCTTCAAAAAGTGTTGTTTAATGCATACTATCTTAGCAAAGAACTACACAGGTACTCCAGTGCATTACAAGGAATTTAAATAAGCATCACTTTCGATGGCTTGTGAACCGCATGATGATACTGGTGCTTAAAAATTGAAAGAGGCAATAAATAACTCAAACAATCAACACGGTACTGTCCATGCATACCTCATATGCAGCACTGATTTCCTTGAACTTGTCAATAGCTCCAGGTTCCTTGTTCACGTCAGGATGGTACTAAGAAGAGCACAAGAATTTCAAAATTAGTCCAAGAAGAATTAAGTTTAGGCTCGCAACTCTAGTTCTAACAACTAACGACGAAATTAAACAATTTCCATTTGTATATGCAAATCATTAAGAAGATCAAGCCAAATAAATAATCCGAATTTCCTCACTAAAAATTGTATACCTGACGAGCTAACTTTCGATAAGCCACCTTAATCTCCTTGTTGGTCGCGGATTTGGAGACTCCAAGAGTAGCATAATAGTCGCCAGAAGCAGCAATCGCCGTTCGAAAGCTCCTCGAGGAGGACCTACTATTTAATGTCGAGGAAGAAAAATGGGAAGGTGAATGGATAGAGATGAAGTTCTTATGGGTCCGAAGGTGGACACCACCACATAAAAAGGAGGAGGAGGAGGAAGACGACGACGACGACGAAGGAGCGGAGGGGAGATGCAAATAAGGTCGAAAAGAGAAAGAAACAATGGCCATTGATTTGAAAGAAGCAAAAATGTTGTGATGATTCTGTATTCTAGACAACAGGAAGAAGAGGAAGAAGCACTTGAATTTGTTCATCCTTTTACCGCATAGGGCACAGGGAAAGGATGTGAACCCGGGGGGGGGGGGGGAGGCTTTGTAGCAGCAGTTTCTTGACTGAGTTTGGGGTAGAAACCAGAAAGTGGAGGTGAAGTGGGACCCCGAAGAAAAGGTGTGGAGCTGAGGAAGACGATGCTGGGCTACGGAACTGAACACGCAGTACAATTTCGCAGCAAAGTATTGTGACCCGAGGAGAAGGGGAGATAAATCTGCTGAAAGTTAAAATTAGATTGGAAAAAAAAAAAAAATCAATCCTCAGCGGAGAATTGGAGAGAAGAGGAGATATTAAAAGCACTGTATTTCCCATCTGCTGGTGTATGCCCCTATTTATGAATAGGCACGCCTGTACAACTTATAATTGAATTTACAGACATAATAATGGAAAATAATTGAAGGATTACAGAGATAATATAAAATATTAGAGATAATAAGAGAGATATGAATATTCACACAGATATTATTAGGTAAGTAACAAATCCAAATTACTCATTAATCAATAAAGGAAAAAATCATCGGCAATTATGTTATTAGCTCACCTTATTTCATTTTAAATATCTTTCTAAAAAAAATATTTTAATTATATTTTTATTCACATTAATTATAAAAGTCTAAAACACCATGAATTATCAAAATAATTTAACAACTTTCAGTAACTCAAAACAAAATATAAGAGGGAACCCCCTAGGGTTTACGTGACTTGTTGCAGAGTGATTAACTGGGCACTGGCTGCCAAAACATAAAAATAGAAATAATAACAACAACATGCTATTTTTGTGGAGAAAATCCAATGAAAAAATCTCTATTTCGAAATTTTAAATCTCATATGACTTTATCCTTTAAAAGATTTCATATGGAGAAAATACTAGTACTTGAATTTAAATCCTCCTTGCCAATAAAATTTCCAAACTGGGATTTTTTCTCTTTTTACTGATTTTTCCCAAATTTTTTTAAAACCTATGTTCTAAAATTTAAATTGAAAACCCTCCCCGTCCCAATGATGATGAAAGGCTGAAATGCAAAAGGTGGATGTAGGATAATCCTCTTAAAAGAAAATATGGTTTTTATGGGTAAGAGCCTGTTTGGTTTGAGGGGAGGGAGGGGAAGGTGGGGTAGGGAAAGGGAGGTTTCATCCTCCCATTGTTTGATTTGATCAAAAAGGAAGAGAGGGATAAATATTTAATGATCTCTTGTTTGGTTCAAGAAGGGGAAGAGAGGGATAGTAATAATCAATTTACCATTTTACATTTACATATTAGTTTATATTTTTTATTGATATATTATATAAAGTAATTTACATCTTAATTTAAATCATATAATTTAATAAAAATTCCGTCTTATCATGTTAATGTGCGCATTAAAAAATTGGTATAATATTTTTTAATTCTAATTAACATAATAATATATTTGAAATAATCAAATTAACAAATTTTATATGCTCTAAAAAAATGAAATTTTATTCTCTTTAGGTTATGCCTTTTTGAGCTTTAAAATATATTTAATAAATAATATATTTATAAAAAAAATTTTATATTATTATAATTTTATATTTAATAATTTTTTTTTTTATAATAATTTATATTAATTTTTATTATAATATATTTTTTTTAATTAATTTATTTTTTTACTTAAGATAATATTTTTTATTTAAAATAAATATTATAACATATTTTATGGGTGATTGTGAAATATCGAAAAAATCGTAACGATATAATGATCCAAAATTTAACTCCCCTCCAAATACCCCCCAATTTGAAGGGAGCTAAAATGGAGAGAGGGAAGGGAGGGAACATTTTGGCTTTCCTCCCCTCCAAAATTTTTAACCAAATGAAAAGAAGAGCTCATTTTTCCTCTCCTCCCCTCCGACCAAACACACCCTAAGCGTTTTTCAATATTTCACGATACGGAGGTCAAACAAAGCCGCGACTTTCCAAGTGTTAAGAAGCGGGGACATCTTGAGACTGGCTGGTGTTAATAAGTAAAGAAACCAAAGACGATGGAAGGCTTATTTCATTCTTTCAAAAGCCAATGTGGCAAAACATTAGAAGACAATGAAACTAGTCATTTGAGCTTCTCGTTCGGTATAGCCTCAAAAAAGTGGAACGGAGTCATTTAGCATGTGAACCAATAGCTCTCTGTATGAAAAGATGGCTCAGGGCCAAGTAGGAGGATCATAGAAGAGCACCCCAAGAGGCATTTATTGAACTCAAAAAACAGCCCTTTATAGATTCAGGTAGCAGCAAAACTAAAACGGCCAATTATATTAATTTGAACTGCCCAGACATGGAAGTCTCTAAGCAGTTTAAAGAAGCGAGCTTCAAGAAAACCTGTATAGCTAGACGTTAGAAATTCAATCCAATACCATATTACTAATTGTCGTGGGAGAATACAATACATATAAAGGAGACATTGTAAGGGAGGAAAAAAGGAACAAAGCAGAAATCACTAGACGTAATTGAATTAATAGACAAATCTTACTTATAATGACAGATTCTACCCCCAGAATGAGAGGATAGAATCACCCCCTGAACTAGGAACAGCATTAAATCAACCATGCCTTGACCTACAGGAGCTAACCACACTATGGGAACACTAGATATAATTAACACTATGCAGCTATTTTTGCAGCCCTATTATGATAATAGCCTACTTATTGATTTGGTTAGAAGACATCAGGATGGAAACGCCCTGGAAAGGAGTTGCACTGCTGAGCCTGCTTCAGATGCATTGCCAAAGCATAGTTATTCACCTGTCGACAAAACCATAGGCACCACATTCATCAGCATACAAGAAATGTAAATTTGTTTCTTATAATCAACACACGCCAATTGATTTCTTTGAGATTAACTATGAATCAAATTTTGTTAAGTTAATACTTTATGGTACAACAGATACACTACTGTGTATCAAGGAAAAAAAAACAATAGATACACCACTAATCAGATGTATAATACCAGAAAGGAAGAGGGGAGAAGTCTTGTCAATGGAAACTTTGCACATGGTCATTGGTAAGGTCTGTAATTGATCTGTTCCCAAATACTATCATTTTTATCTCGGACGCTAAGTTTGTGTCGATATGCATTGCAGAACAGAGCATCACAAATATTTGTAACAAGCCACGCCACCCAAAAATTAACAAAATCTTATTTCTTAGAAATTTAAGCATTATAGAAGCCAATTATTATTCATTTCATTTAATAAATATAGTAGTAAATTCCATTTGGCATCATAAACACTGGCATGGTGTGAGATGATAGTGCATTCCAATCGGCAATGCAAACAATGGAATAGCCCCAAATCCCACATCGAAGGGATACAGAACAGCTAGCCTCTTTCCTAAGACACATTTTCAGCTACCAAATTCCCAGCAACATTGCGCTAAGAGTTTATTGTGAATCTTCCATATAATCTGTGTTCACTTCATGCCCTTCCTTTCTATTCCATCTTCAAGGGAAATGAGGTTTTACAATGTTTGCAGATGATAGCTGAATCTATAAACATGTTTTTAACCGAAGAGTATTAGAATTATTTCATGTTTCAAGTTTCCCTGATGAACAGTTCAACCGGGAGAATTAAAACGGAAATAAAGCTCATTCTGACCTCGAGATTTCTCAACTGTTCCTGGTACTGAGACGTCAACTGCTTCAAATGCTGCAACTCTTGACTCTTATTTTCATACTCAATCTGACGTTCGTGCTGGATTTTAAAAGCACTCTTTAAAATAGTATTCTCCCTACTCAGCCCTTCAACTTGCTCTTTCAACATCATATTTTCCTGACACAAAAGGGCACTTGTCATACAATCCTCAAAGAGAAAAGAGAAATAGAAAATCAAGACTAGGTGGTAATTAATCCTAGAGCATTATTTAATATGTAAATAGATGTGTTGGATAGCAATATAACTATGGAACGGACAATGAGACTTGAGATCTAAGGCCAACCCCCCAAGGGGGTTATGAGACCAGCTTAACCCTGACAATGGCAGACAATCAAAACCAATCATGGCAAATCAAGATGAAAGATGCATGCCTAAGAGCAAGACCACACTCTTGCCAATAATAAAAAATCCTTCAACACCCATTATCACTCCACTGCTTATTTCAATAACCTGTATCCCGTAGCACACACAATTATGCTGCCCTCTAAGTTAGCATGCCTTTTGACTCAAGTAACTGGCTGATAGCATTCCCAGTTATGACCTCAACAAGCTATTTTTAACTTGAATGGATTCCCAAGAACTCACTCTCATGGCGAGTACAGCCATCAGCCATAGAGGTGCGTTAATTAATACTGGCATCAACATATACCTTTTGAATATCGTGTATTGCCTCAGCACTTGCATGCCCACTGATTGATCTCTCTAAAACCTCCAATATTCTAGAAGCACGGATTCTAGCATCATCAACACTAACAGCACTCATCATTTCCCTCACAAACAAGTCAACCCATTCTGCTCCATCTGCAGGCAGGTCATTTGAAGCTGACTGGTTCTTGGAAGCAGAAGCATGCCCATCATCTCTCAAAGTACCTGGAAATTTTCCGAAAGACTTCAGTTTCTCACTTACAAAAGCTCCAAAAACACACAAATAAACTACTCATTGTTCAGTGTTTTCACCTGCATAATTCACCATACTGGTTTCAGAACATTAAATATATGTTCCCCAAAAAAAGCCACATGAAGCCACATCACCAGTTCATCCTATGCAAAAATATAAATGTACCGCTGATACAAGTCAAGGCTGCATGCACAGATGCTAATATCATCCATACATTCAACCGCCAAAAAGTCTACAAGCGGAGGCCAGAATATTGGCAAGTCTCAAGAAAAAGATCGTTCAGACTAATTGAGCACTGTCTACTCATGCTTCAAGCAGCTAAGAAAGTTTAACATGCTTAAATACTAAATAGCAGACACTGCTCTTGAAAATTAAAATCCAACTTAAGTAAATGCCAAATGCTCCTTAAGCATGCTAATGAAAAAATCCATCGCAGCTACGGGAATACCTGTGACCACAATAGCATCGGATTGCTCAGCAGCACCAGAATTTCCGTCAGCGGATCCCAAGCAACGCTCGTGCAAGCTTTTGATAGCAACATCTAGATCATTTCCACATTCTTGGAGAGCTATCTCAAGAAGCTGAAAGGTTATATACCAACTGATAAGAAATTTGAGCAAAGAAAGTTGTGACAGATATAGAATATTCAATACATTTGCTGATATGAAACAATACAAACATCTAGTGAATCAACTGTAAATAGACAAAATAAGGGGAAAAGAACCCCATCTCTCAATCAACGATAAGCAAAGATGCAAATTCACAACAGTGTAGCACGATTGGTATTATTACTATCATTATCATCATCGTCATTGTTGTTGTTATTGGCCTAAGAATGGCGAAGATGTATAGAAAAACCCGACAGTTAATTAAAATCGAAGAATTAAGTAATTTAAAATGAAAAATTAATATATCTGCTTCACTAATGTTTTCTGCTGATTCCCCAGAAACAAACAAATTGCGAGAAATTAAACCAATCAGTCAAACCCAGAAGCCAAGGAAAAACACCTGAACTTCCATTTGAGGGAATACCGCCTGAAGCTGATCGACGAGGCCCGCAGCGGAGAAACGAATGGGAGAAGATGAGCAACGAAGCCTCTTAGATACCGGAGGAGACGGAGGAATATCTTCAAAGAAAGATCTCTTGCTCCCACACACTGCGGCAGACATCGTTCCAATACCAAATTGTTCTATCTATCTTCTTCCAGTTCCTCCACCGACCCTGATCCCCAAATTACAATTGAAAATCCGATAATCCAAAAGAGGGAACAAGGGTCAGGGGACCATAAGAAGATCCAACCTCTGAGGGTTTTGTTGGGGTTCCTCTCTGATTTTCAGTATTGCCTTGGGTCTATTCGCGGGATTTGCAGGGAAAGGCACCAGCCTTGGGTGATAATGGGATTGCGTGATTTATAGGGACCGTAGGGGCTTTTGAGGATCGGTGCAAGGAAGGTAGAAGAAACGGCGCGCAGAGGGAAGGGATATTTGCACGTGCTTTTCCGGCGCGTTGGTCCCAAGTCAAAAGGCCCATCCCTGCAAAAACTGTTGCCGGAGAAAAAAAAAAATGACGGAAAGATAATACCGGACTTTTTATGACAAAATAAAACAAAATTTCTGGAGTCTGGACCCCAGAGAGCACTACAAGCGCCCGCTTTCCAATTTTTTTCCTTTTGCCAAATCCAATTTCGTTCTTTTTTTTTGGGAAAAATTAATGGTTTCTAAAGATTTAGTGTAACTTAATTTTTTTTTATACGCAATCATCTTTTCTTATGTGTTATTTTTTTATGTAACCAAACTTCTTACGTGTCCAATCAATTTTTTTATATGCAAATTAGTTCGTTATATCAAGCAATGTATTGTGCAAAACATCTTCTTTTGTGCTACTTTTTTTTTTTGGCAAAGTATAGGCACTATTGCCTACTAAATAAGGACACTTCTCTCAAGATTCAAATTTTGATATGTCATATTGTAAAGGACTAATTTTTTTTTGTTAGACCCAATACTATTGGTTTTTCCTTTGTATAATTTAATTTTTCTTGTATGTAACATATCTTTCTTTGTGCAATCCATCATCTTAATGACCCTTTGCGAGCCTTTTTTTGTGTTTTTCCCTGATTTTCTTGCCAACCCTATTTTGCAAGTTTAAATTAATAATTAATTAAAAAATTTGATGAAAGTCATTGATTGGAAAATTAATAGTATAATTGCACCTAAAATTTGTTGAAAGATTTAGATGCAGTTTATTTTCCGCAGATGCAACTCTTATTCAGTTATATTAAAATCCCTTTTACTTTGAACGTGGTTGAATATGGGTTTATGTTAAAATCCCTTTCACTTTGCACATAGTTGAATATAGGTTACGCATAACTAAAAAAGAATTACCCCTTGTTGAAAAGTTAGATCTCTAACTATCTTTGAATAATTAATTTTCTAATAAGAGATTTTTCATCTTAATTAATTTGATAATATTTAAAATTTCATCTATTTTTGTTATGTACTTTTGTTTTAATAACTCCTGTGTTTGTGTTAAAAAGGTAATTTCCATGTTAAGATTATATCTGATGAAATAATAAAACAAGAACATATTAAATTGCAATATAATAATTTGATTTTTTTTTTTGGTCAAAGAATAATTTGAATTTGAATTCTTGTATCAATGTTGAGTCAAGGTCAAGGATGCTCATTCTCAAAGCTTTTATAGGTGAACATATTTAGATTATCAATAAATGAGCAATCCAATTGATAGGAGATGTACTAGCTTAACCACTCAAAACTACTAAATATCGAGCTAATAGTTCATGAAATTTTAGAAACTGAAAGAACTAAATATTATATTTTTATATGATTGATTTGAAGAAGATTATATGAATTTCTTTAATTAAATTCCTCCGATGTGGGCTGTGAAAAATTTAGCTTGAAGTAAGGCTTTTCCTTCGATCATGTGAAATCTAAACAATGTACATTGTTACTTGCATGCCCCATCTTGCCCTGGAGGACAAGATAACACAGATCCTTTCTTGCTAGGTCCTGATATGGATAATATGTTCCTTCTTTAGTGTATATTCGTATGTCTGCTTTTCCCACACACCAGGAAATTTGTATGGCCAATAATAAGTCAATAACAACTCACATGGTACCGCCCCTCCCCATACCGGTACTGTTGGAAGACCTCTTTTTCATGAGCCTTCACATAAATATATGGACTTTTTAGTTTACATGTAGTTTAAAAAATGAATCATATGATTCACTATTTATGAATAATGTAATACTACCTCGGGTGGCCCTGTTTGACTTTTATATTGGTCCTAAATATAAAACCTTAATCCATTTTGTCTCTCATATTTACTCAATTTTTTCCAAGATAGTCCTTCTAATAATTATAGTTTTAGCCAACATACTTGATTAGTAATGATATTTTAGGAAAGACAACACCTATTTATTACAAATAACTAACTTAACTTCTTTTCTTAATTTTCTCAAATTAGTCAACTGGCTCTTATAATTAAAACCGGAGGTAATATAAAATTAAAATTAAGGTTTCATAGTTGAGATATTTATATATTACCTGGTACTTAATATAATAGTCAGTTACAATGTTAGATTTAGTTTTAAATATAAGACATCAATCCACTTTGTTTCCCATCTTTTTCAAAATATCCCTGTTGATTGTAAGGGATTCCAACCAAAAGATAATTTCAATCATTTAATGCATATGATTTAAGATGATAGTTTAAAAAGATCAACTCATCAACACACATTTGTGATAAATAACCAATTTAACTAATTTTTTTAATAATTCTAAATTAATTATATAGTTCTTATATTAAAAATCACAAGTACTTAGATATGTTAGTTTCTTTTTTTTTTTTTTTACCAGCTAGATATGTTAGTTTCTATATCTTTGAGGGGAAAAAAAGATAAATATTAAGTACATGTTTGTTTGGTTGTCTCTAAAGGGGAGCCGAAACACCATTTTGAAGAACAAAACCCATTTTCCCATAAGACGAAACCAGACGAGTTGGCAAGCGACAAAAATACGGGAGGCATCAAAATCACGATGCAAGAGGAGCAGCCTTTCACATGCTTAGTGTCGGATTTGATTAGCTTTAAAAAGGTATTTTTAGGAATTAGGATGCATAAGATAAATATGCGAGATTCGTTTTATCTCATAAAGTGCAACAAAAATTATTGTAAAACAAGGTCAAAAAACAATAATTATTGTAAAAAGTCTCAATTTTGAAGGGCGCGATTCAAGAAGCAATGAATTCCAACCACACCCATAGGCCCTATTTGGTACACTCACCTAAATTTTAATGGATTGGGAATAAGAATGGAAATGAGAATGAGAGCGAGGATGAAGCTTTGAAATTACATTTGATATAGAGCATGGATTCTTTTTTATAACTAATTTAAAAATATCAACAGACTATAATGCTCTTATAATTAATTCAAAAAATGTTATTACATCCTGTCCTTAATATAAAACTTCATTTAACTTTTATTTTAGGCTTTGATTGGTTCAACGCATGGGAGATGAGGGAAAGTTAATTAAAGGAAGGGGAAAGGAGGTCATGGGTTTTGTTTGGTTGGAGGGGAGAGAAGGGAAGGTAATTATAAATTGACAAATATGCCCTTATCTATATATTTAAACTACTTTATTCGTTTATTACAATATTTATATCAAAATTATTATTTTTTAATTTATCAATTTCAAAAAAACCAATTACCTCACTTATATGTGATAAAAAATTATGATAAAACTAAAAAAAATTAGAAAATATGATAAAAAATTTAACATTCTATTTCGTTAATTTTATAATTATAATACACACGCATGTGTATTAATATATAGGGAAAATCCCAATTAAATCCATCTGAAATAATGAAATTCCAATTAAGGCTTATACTTTTAACAAATTCCTAATTAGGGATTTTCAAATGTTGCTAAAAGACCAAAATGCCTCTTTGTAATCAAAAAGGAAAATTGAATGTAGGTGTAAGCCTAATTTTAGTTTTAATTATTTTAGTAGATTTACTAATGAGGATGTGGTCTTTCTTAGACTTTATGTCAAAGTTGTGTTTCGTACTTGTAAATGTTATGTCAACTCTAGAATTTATGGCCTTTTAGTTATTTTTTATATAATAAAAATTTGATATTGAATAAATCTTGGAGACCGAAAAATTGAAGATGAATTGATGAGTCTCAATGTAATTTTTGAAACAGTAAAATTAATTTTGATAGATATTCAAGAACTTCATGAATCTTTTATTTGATTTTTTCTCACACAAAAATCTTTGATCCTGTTAATCTTTGACATTTGAAATCATAAAATTTTTATTAGTTCCCATATTTTTGTAATTCTATGGATATCTAGAAATTATGTATTTTTTTAATCTTGACTCTTCAATTTTTTTTATTGGCCATAATCGTGATTTTTATTTTTTTTATATGCTAATATTTTTGGCCAAATTTTCATATGATAATATTTAAAGAAAAAACATGTTAGTTAAATTCAATTAAAAGAATTAAAACTGAAATTAGGCTTTTTAATTACAGAGGGCATTTTGGTCTTTTAGCAACATTTAGAAATCTTCAATTAGGCCTCTTGGCCTAATTAAGAATTTGTTAAAAATGCAGGCTTAAATTAGGATTTTTTTATTTTAAATGGATTTAATTAGAATTTTCCCTAATATATATGATATGTATGCATTATATAATTATAATACACACATGCTACGCTATGTATATATTAATATATATGCACGTGTGCAGCCTATCTGAGAACTAAGATTAATATATATGCATGTTTGCACTCCGTTTGAGATTATAATACACACACCATCATATATAATTATAATACATACATGTTGTGATATGTACAAATTAATATATATCATATGTGTATATTATATAATTATAATACACCACCATCTATTAATGTATACTTGTCATATTATATTACGAAAAAAAATTACTGCCATGATAGAAATATTATATTATCATTATCAAATATCATTAGTTCATTATAAAATTGTCGCCTAACATTAAAATTATTACAATACAACCAAATTTAAAAACAACAATCTCAAATATTAAATACAATACATAAAAGTCTAACTTTAAAGTTATTATTACATGGCATACTTAAAAACATCAAGTTTCAAGCCTCAAATAAACATGAAACAGCAAGTTCATCAAAGCACAAACTTCAAACTGATTAGGGTACATTACCACCATGTCTCATTAGTTTATTTTGATAATCTATCACCATCTCATTTGCTGTAGTATCTCTAATCAACTGTCCTCGGGCAGTATCCTTATTGCCACCACGTCAATCATGATTATTATCATCAGATGCGGATTTTTTTTGGGCAAGATTGTCAAGAAAGCAACCAACTTAATCAATGCAAAACAAGAGAGACAGCAAAACAGATTTTAAACGAAAACACCAACCTTTTTTTCTGAGTGAGTTTATATTGAACGAGACAGGCGGGAGAAAAATCGGAGGAGATTTTTTTTTCTTCCTTTTTTCTGATTTTTAAATATTTTTATGGGTATATGATCGACAAGAACACAACAAACTTAATGCGAAAGAAGAATAACAGTTTTTTTTTTGGAGATGTAGCTTATATCTGGAAATCACCCAAACAAACTCGATCAGAAAATTGAGAACAAGTAAACAAATATAGGAAACAGGAAACGATTCAGAAAATTAGAAGTTCGATTTGAATTGATTTCATCCGTAGTTTGAAGGAAACCGCCAAAGAAATTGGAACAACACAGAATGATGATGAAGCGTTTGAGAGGAATTAGAAACAAAGAAAATGAGATCACCAAGAAGAAGAAGTTGCAAACAAAGTTCTGTAAGAACCTATAAAGAAAAGAGTGCAGCTTTGCTGCCCATATCTGACAAAGACCTGCAATTTTATATTCAACATATCTTATCTGCTTAATTAACTCTTAATATTGTTATAACAATTTAGTAATAGACCAAGACTTTTTCAGAAGTTAGAGTCAACTTTGTTATTCATTGCTTGCTCAATTTAGTTCAATCGGTGTATATGAAAAATAATTCAATTGCTCAACATATGATATTTTTATTAGTTTTACTATCAAAAAACTGATTAAAATTATTTTCAATTTGAGTATTTTTTTTCCTATTCGTTTTCAATTTATGCAAAATATAAGCCATGCTACACTATTATATCAACACATAAAAGTTGGAACTTGGAACTTAATAGAAAACAAGCATGTATAAATTAAGTATGCAGGTATATTGACGATCACAAAGACTTTGACTTCTCAAACAGTTAAGTAATAAGTCGGTAACCTCCCTTATAGTACAATAATACTGGCTGAAAAGAGAAAGAAGGAAGAAAAGGGTTTCTAATAAGAGGGGCAAACTTGGAATATTGAAAAGCTAGTATGAGTAGTTTAGTCAACATTAGATATAATATTTCTCTTCCCTCTAAAAAACCCCAAATTTAGAGGGGAGAACTAAAAGACAAATTTCTTCCTTGCCCTCCCCTCTATTTTTCCCAACCAAACACACTTCTCTCATCCCCTCCTCTCCCCTCTTCTCCCTTCCCCTCAACAACCCTCCAAATAAATAGAGTCTTACCTTCATATCTATCTTTTTTTTTTTTCAAGATAGTCTTTATAATAATAGTAGTTATAATCAATAAACTTGATTAGTAAGGATGTTTTAGGAAAGACAACAACTATTTATTACAAATAATTAATTTAATTTATTTTCTTAATCTATTTAAATTAATCTACTAGTTCTTATATTTAGGATCGGAGATAGTATAAGCCCAAAACACATTCCTTTTATGGTGTCTGCCACTCTACACAGCAACCAAGCATCACTACTAAGACTACCATGCCGTCGATGGTAGTCGGAGCAAATGACCAGAAAACCAGACGACGTCCAAACATGGCGCCTTCCTCTTCTAGATTTGCTTCTCTTCATCGTCTTAAAACACATTTGGTCTACTTCTCTGCACAGTGGGAGTGGATAAACGCATTAAAGCAAATGACCTTAAAACGCATTCTCTCTGCGCCATCTTCTTCATCCCTTGGTTCTTCCAAGGTGTCCCTTTTTAATTTTCGTCGTTGATGAGAGTGAATCGATGGGTTTGCAAGATTTCATCTTCTAATCTACTCCCTTGATGGCAAGAAAGACTCTGTGAAAGAAGGATGTTGCCGTGGGTGGAAGAACGTCGTCGACAAGGGAGGATGGAAGTGAGAGGACAACAAAGGGAGAGATGAGGAAGATAGGTTGAAATGTAACTTGGTATAAAAATATGCAGCGCCGTTATTGATTCTCCAATACTGGCAGCAGTGATATGAATAGCAGTTTTGTGTAGTTTCAAGACTGTAAACGCTAAAAGCGGGCAATCTCAACATACGCCGTGTACCAAACAAAGCCTAATGTTCACTTCTTTCCTCCTTGGGTCCTTCTCTCACCTCCCGCACGTTACCAGTTGCTCATACCTCTAACGGGCGTATATAAACCGTCTATATGTTATTGGGATGGTCTAGATTTGATTTTTTTTATTTGTTTAAAATAATTATTTTAACATGTATAGAATCTAAAATAAAAATAATCTCTTAACTATCATTTTTTAAAAAATAGTTTTTTTTCCAAAAAATAGTTTTCTATTTATAAATAATTAATTAAAGATTTAAAATATAGACTGTTCAAATCAAATATAGACGGTTCAAATCGATAAGTTTAGAGTATTCATTAAGGGTATGTTTGGATTGGCGTTGGGCAAAACTGACTTCTAACCCAACTGACTTTTGTAACTAAAGTTAGAGTAAAAGTCAGTTAGTGTAATGCAATTTATGTTTGGATAGATGCTTTTAAAAAATCAGTTGAAAAAGTTAAAAGTTGTTTGGATGATTAATAGAAAAGTTAGTTTAGTTGCAAAATGACTGAAAAGGATATGGAGTAGTGTTTGAAATTTTATATTTTTAATATGATAATAATTTAAAGAAACACGTAAAATTATTATGATAAAATATAAATAGTTTATTTGTAAAATTATAAAATAAAAATATTTGTTACGGAGAAAAATTTGAAAATATATTGTAGATAATTAATTAAATATACATAATGAACAAACATGAATATAAATTAAAACTTATTTGGTCTTTAATTAAAGTAAATAGAATCACATAACTAATTAGATCGTAAGCTTTGCACAATTTTTCTATAAGTCAGTTAGAAAAGTTGATCCAGATTGCGTTGGATAAGTTAGTTAGAAAAGTTACTTTTTTTCATAAGTCAGTTAGAAACGAAGCTCAATCCAAACAATCTTCTGAGCTACAATAAGCCACAAACCTTAGTTTCACACTTTCCCGTGTGTTTTTGGCATTCCAAACGGCAATCCAAACAAGCCCTAAGATGATGAGCACTGAAACTGATTCTCCTCCTCCCCACACTTTCAGCACCAAACAAGCTCATTCTTGGCTTTTTTGTTTTGGTAAACTAAGAAGGATTGATATGATTTTAAGTTCTTGAAATTTCCTATCATTTTGGTTTTCATCAATAAAATTTAAAACACTTAGGTTCTTGGAACAGGTTCCAAGAACTAAAAAAACAAAAACAATTAATTTTAAATTTTAAAACCCAAAATCAGAATGAGGTCAAATTCTAAAAAGTGAAAATAATATTAAGAATGTCATTTGTTTATTTATTTTCTTCATTTAAAGAAACTGTCTTTTCAGCTGATTGAATTTTGTTTTTTTTTTTAGCATGAGAGAAATTGAAGGGGAGGGAGGGGAGCGAAAATTTTAGTAAGCTTGGTTTGAAAAATTAGAAAAATTGGTTAGAAAGCTTTTAATTATTTTTTAGTACTCTTTTGTACTACTTATTCTCCTTATTAAAATTTTAAAACCTTATTTTTTAATTTTTTAAATAGAACTTATTAAAATTTTGTTCCCTCCCCTCTATTAGAAAGACTTATTTTGTGTTTTTAATTAAACCAATATTCGAGTAGCTAATTGGGGACATTGTAGACGGTGTAGAAGTTATAAGATATAAATTGACGTTTAATATTTGTAATGTTATTTTTTAAAAAAATGGATATTTTAATTTATATTTCTCCTTATATGCATTTTTTATATATCGTATGTAGTTTGATTAGGCGTAAAATATTATATTAAAATATCAAATAAGGAATCCAAAAAATTTATATCTAAATCTACGAAAGTGGATTTTACCAAAATTACAAAATAAATGTGATTTTCAAAACAAAAAAAATCCCTTTATTATTTGTCTTTGATGACTAAATTTAATTAATTTAAATAACTACCTTCTATATTAGATGGCTCAAATTATATACAATATCATGTAGAATTTGATTGGTTATCAAAAGTATAGTAAAAGGAGTAGACCAAGTAATATGGTTTACAACAACAATAAAGTAACTACATTGAGGATCCGTTTGGATTGGTGGTGGAAAAAGTAACTTATTTCCAATATGATTTTAAAAAAAATAAGATTAGGTAAAAGTTAAATTGTGTAAGGTGAATTGTGTTTGGATTGGAGTCTAAAAAAGTTAGTTTGTAAAAGTGAGATTGGTTAAATGTTGTTTGGATTATAATTAAGTAAAAGTAAGTTTTTTTGTAAAATTACCAAAATGAGTATGAGTTTTAATAAATAATAAAACATGATTAAAAAATAATTTTACATTAAATTAATTAATATGAAGAAGTAAATTTTAATGAGTGAATTAATTTTTAAAAATAAAAGAAAAGAAAGAGACGTGAACTGATAACTAATACGTACTTACCATTTGCACTCAGTTTCTCTTGATCATAATTCATATCATAACATAAAAATATGCCTTTTTTCTTCTTCTAAAACCAGCAAAGCAAGAAGCCAAGAACTCCATGATAAGCTTCTCACTTTTCACTTTTGATCATTAGCTCAGTTTCAAAAACGGGACTCATATTTTGTCTTCCACTTTCCACTTTTCTAATGTTATAAGCTGCAATTTTTAGCTTTTGGTTTAAATATGTGATTTTAATATAAGCTTTTAATTTTTTAAGCTCTTCCAAACACACTTAAACATATTAAAAGTACTTTTAACCTTGAAAAGCTACTTAAAAGATACTTAAACGTGGCTCTAAATAGGTACTGAATAGTGACAAGATGCACATCAACAAAGATATTTTTATAAGCATTTTTATTCGAAACATTAAATTTTACCCTATAAGCAGCTCTGGACCTTTAATATTTAATACTACACGTTGGCCCAAAAAACATTAATATTACCAAACGTAGACAAGCTTATGTCATTTTTATTGTAATTATATTATTTATATAGACCATGTCTTATATTATTTATATTATTTCCATTATTCAACATATTCAATTTCATTGCTGGTCAAAAATATATTTCAATTTCATGTTATCTATACATTTTTTCAACAAAAAAAATCAACTTTACCGGACAAAAATTGCATATAATTAAATATATGTCATTTTTAGTAATTACATGTTTAAAAGTATTATTTATTTCTATTATCCAAACACTTTCAATTTACTTAAATTAATTTAAATAAATGTATCAAAACATATATTTTTGAAGATAATTAACTTTCATCGCACCCAATTGACTCCAACAAGCATTTTGCATCTGCTTCGTTTTGGTTTTTTTTTTTTTTAATTCCTTTTGAACTGAAACAAGGGGGTATTTTGTCACCTTTTTGGGCCCCTGATTGTTAATGGACCCACCCAATGTTTTTGGTACAATGGGCCAACCCAATTGTTAAGTCGGCCTCAGAAAGGCGGCACGTGCTGCCGCCATAGTGCTCATCGACAACCTATAAGCCATCTCTGATCCCCAGGCACTAGTTCATTTGGCTCTCTCTTCACTGAGAGGGGAACTTATGTCTTAAACCCTAGAACTGGAAGCTTGCAGACGAGCTCTCAAAGGCTCTTCGTTTGATACCCCAAAGGAGTTGGGGAAGTATAAGCAATTCTTGTTCAGTAATTTTACCAGTTCGAGTCCATCTGAGTTGATAGGTTTGTAAGATTTCAAGATGTGGAACAACGGTCAGATTGCACCACCTGGAACTGGCTCTTCCATTCCACCGCCTCCTGCAGCCCAACCGTCGTACACGGTGCTGCCGCCTCCACCGCCTCCAGCCCCGGCTGAGACCGAGGCTGATGCTGAGGCGAAGCTCGAGGAGAAGGCTAGGAAATGGCAGCAGCTGAACTCGAAGCGGTACAGTGATAAGAGGAAATTTGGGTTTGTTGAGACGCAGAAGGAGGATATGCCGCCCGAACATGTGCGGAAAATCATCAGGTAAGTGTTCTCTACCGTTGTATGCTGGGTCGGGAATTTAAAGGTTTCTCACTGATTATGGCATTTCGAGCCCTCAGTTTTCAGAATTTGCGCTTGTGTGAATTACTGTATAACTACGTCTCCCCCTTTCTTTCAATCATTTCTGTTCTGGGCTTTTTGAGCTAAGAGCTTCGGCAAATGATACAACCCGAGAGTGTTGTTTTCCTTTCTTTTATTTAGTTCGGAAAATATTCGCTAAGTTCTGGTGGCGTTGCTACAGTAGGATTTCTCAGAAACTCGTTTCGCTGCTACAAGTTATGGGTTATGGTAATTACTTTAACGTTGTGGCGAAAGAAGCACTTATATACCAAACTTTCCAGGATGCTAAGCTGCCATTTTGTCACTATTGCGGATTAGAAATGGTATTAGTGAGTAATGTGAGGTGGAATAAGCCCAATGCAGCTCCTTGCACTTAAAAGGAATTTTCTTCTTTTTTTCTTAAGCATGAATTTAGATTTCTTGTAATACAGGTATATTGTCGTCGTTTTGCTAGTTTAGGATTGATTGAGGTTCTAGTTAGCTTAAACATTGGTGTAAGGAATTATACTGATGAAACGCCTTCAGACATGCAATGTTTGGTTGATTCTGCAGAAGGATGTTTTTGGCAGTAAATAAGAAATATTGCCTTTCTCTTTGGTCCATTTAGCTTAGCCTTCTTGTTATCGTAATCCAAAAAAAATATCTGTAATACCGGTGGTCTTATTGTTGTTACCTCCAGAGCCACTTTGTAATTTCCCTTTTTTATTCATTATTTTAGGGATCATGGTGACATGTCCTCAAAAAAATACCGTCACGATAAACGTGTTTATCTTGGAGCTCTTAAATTTATTCCGCATGCAGTTTACAAGCTCCTGGAGAATATGCCTATGCCGTGGGAGCAGGTATTCACTATTTTTCACTTGTGGTGTTACACTTCTTTCTCACTTGTTCACGTGTCTTGCTATGAGGGCCCATTACTGATACCAGCTCTGGATTTTGGTTTAATAATTTAGGTCCGAGATGTGAAGGTCTTGTACCATATATCTGGGGCAATTACTTTTGTTAATGAAATACCATGGGTTGTTGAGCCAATATATCTGGCACAGGTATGTTGTTTTCTCTCGTACTTATTGTGCAAGCATATCAGCTTGTAGACGTCTCCTTGCCTTTTCTTCTTTCACATAATTCTGACTAGGTTAAATATTTTACAGTGGGGTACTATGTGGATCATGATGAGAAGGGAGAAGAGGGATCGGCGGCATTTCAAGAGAATGCGGTTTCCTCCATTTGATGATGAGGAGCCTCCATTAGATTATGCTGATAATTTGTTAGATGTTGATCCTCTGGAGCCGATTCAGCTTGAATTGGATGAAGAGGAAGATTCTGCTGTATATACTTGGTTTTATGACCATAAACCTCTGTGAAGACGAAGCTCATAAACGGTCCTAGCTACCGGAAATGGCATCTTTCCCTTCCAATAATGGCCACTCTGCATCGGCTTGCAGGACAGCTTTTGTCTGATTTGATTGACCGGAATTATTTCTATTTGTTTGACATGGAGTCATTCTTTACAGCAAAAGCATTGAACATGTGCATACCTGGTATGTAGTTCTTTATTCTTGTATAAATAATTAAAAAGTTATTAATTCTATTAAAATTTGATTATCTTGATATTGATGTGGGGTAATTGTTTTTATCTGATCACCATGGTTAATAACTCGACTGTGAGATGGACAAGCTGGCTTTGTTTATCATACTAATTTATCTTGCTTCTATATGATGTAAAAAAATTGGAGAGGCAAAACATGTGTGTTTTTGTGCAAGGTCAAAGTTAGGCATTAATGTTTTTCCTGGCACCTCCTGCAGGTGGTCCTAAGTTTGAGCCCCTTTACCGAGACATGGAGAAGGGAGATGAGGACTGGAATGAGTTTAATGACATCAATAAACTCATTATAAGGTCACCTCTAAGGACAGAGTACAGAATTGCATTTCCTCATCTCTATAACAACAGGCCTCGCAAAGTAAAGCTTGGTGTGTACCACACTCCAATGGTCATGTTCATAAAAACTGAAGATCCTGATCTACCTGCATTTTATTATGATCCATTGATACACCCAATAACTAGTGCCAACAAGGAGCGGCGTGAGAAGAGAACTCATGAGGAAGAGGATGAGGAGTGGGAATTACCAGAAGGAGTGGAACCTTTGCTTAAAGATACACAGCTTTACACGGATACCACTGCTGCTGGTATCTCACTACTATTTGCTCCTCGTCCTTTTAACATGAGATCTGGTCGCACACGTCGCGCGGAAGATATTCCCCTTGTGTCAGAGTGGTATAAGGAGCATTGGTAAGTGGTGACTTTCCTCCCTTAAATGCTGTATGATTAGTCTTTCATTGGTTTAAGCATATGTACCCCATATTTTTATCCTATTATGAAAAATAACCTTTTTTTTTTTGCCCCAACAGTCCTCCTTCATATCCAGTTAAAGTCCGAGTTAGTTATCAAAAGTTGCTGAAATGCTTTGTGTTGAATGAGCTGCATCATAGACCTCCTAAGGCTCAAAAGAAGAAGCATCTATTTAGATCTCTTCAAGCAACTAAGTTTTTCCAAACCACTGAACTCGATTGGGTTGAAGCTGGTCTTCAAGTTTGCAGGCAGGGTTATAATATGTTGAATCTCCTGATTCACAGAAAAAATTTGAATTATCTTCACCTTGATTACAATTTCAATCTGAAGCCTGTCAAAACCCTTACTACAAAAGAAAGGAAGAAATCGCGATTTGGAAATGCTTTTCATCTTTGCCGTGAAATTCTCCGTTTGACTAAGCTTGTGGTGGATGCTAATGTCCAGTTCCGTCTGGGTAATGTGGATGCATTCCAACTGGCTGATGGTTTGCAGTATACTTTTTCGCATGTTGGTCAGTTGACTGGTATGTATCGGTACAAGTACAGGCTTATGCGGCAAATTAGAATGTGCAAAGACTTAAAGCACTTGATTTACTATCGGTTTAACACTGGGCCTGTTGGGAAGGGGCCTGGCTGTGGATTTTGGGCTCCTATGTGGAGAGTTTGGTTGTTCTTTCTTCGTGGTATTGTTCCACTTCTTGAACGATGGCTAGGCAATTTACTTGCACGGCAGTTTGAGGGACGCCACTCAAAAGGGGTGGCAAAGACTGTCACTAAGCAGCGTGTTGAGAGCCACTTTGACTTAGAGCTTCGAGCAGCAGTCATGCATGATGTGCTGGATGCCATGCCAGGTATTTATTATTTAGTATCACTTGTGATTTTAGAATTTTGTATTTCCTTTCATTAAGTGGCTTTTGGAATTTAGAGTTTTGCTAAGTAATGGTGCTTTTCCCAACCTTTGAATGGCAGAGGGCATTAAGCAGAATAAGGCCAGGACTATATTGCAGCATTTGAGTGAGGCTTGGCGCTGCTGGAAAGCAAACATTCCTTGGAAGGTAGAGAAACCCTTAATTTTTGCTTTTAAGACCAATATTAATTTCCTAGTAAACTAACAAAAGTAGGATTCTTGTGCTGGCGACAGAGAAAACCAAGATATAAACATTGTAGTAATTTGTTGGCATATGACTAGCCAGGCACAGATACAACTGTCTATGAAAATTATTTTCCAATGTTAGTTCTGGAAAATGATTTGCTAATGCTGCCCGGGAGAGGCTACTTTTGCCCCTCTTCTTGTTTGCAGTTCTATTGTTGATTTTCATACTCTGTTGTTATGTAGGTTCCTGGCCTGCCAGTGCCCATTGAAAACATGATCCTCCGTTATGTGAAGTCTAAAGCAGACTGGTGGACAAATGTTGCCCATTATAATCGTGAACGTATCAGAAGAGGGGCAACTGTTGATAAGACTGTATGTCGTAAAAATCTTGGAAGATTAACACGACTATGGCTGAAGGCAGAGCAGGTCTGTTTAGCCTCCTTCATGAGTCATTCAAATGTTTTATGCCGTTTTTTATAGTTAACGGTTTGTTGTTTCTATCTCAAAACTGTAATAACAATATTTATTCCTTGATCATCTATCTTTGTCACAGGAGCGGCAGCACAATTATTTGAAAGACGGTCCATATGTTACTCCTGAAGAAGCTGTAGCTATCTATACAACCACAGTTCATTGGTTGGAGTCAAGGAAGTTTTCCCCCATTCCGTTCCCTCCTCTGTCTTACAAGCATGATACTAAGCTGCTGATTCTTGCTCTTGAGAGGTTGAAAGAATCCTACAGTGTTGCAGTGAGGTTGAATCAACTTCAAAGGGAAGAGTTGGGGCTGATTGAACAAGCTTATGACAATCCACATGAGGCTTTGTCAAGAATCAAGCGACATCTCCTCACTCAGCGTGCTTTCAAAGAAGTATGTTGTTATTCAATTGAAAGTTTAACTTGAGGATATGGATATCTAGCTCAAGTTTTTTTTCCTGGATGGAAATCTAGCTCATCTTAGCTATGAATGTTCTCTCTTGTGGCAGGTTGGGATAGAGTTTATGGATTTATATAGCTACTTGATTCCAGTTTATGAGATAGAGCCGCTTGAGAAGATTACAGATGCCTATCTTGATCAGTATTTATGGTATGAAGGTGATAAGCGACATCTCTTTCCCAACTGGATCAAGCCAGCGGATTCAGAGCCACCTCCACTTTTGGTTTATAAATGGTGTCAGGGTATAAACAATCTGCAAGGTATATGGGATACCAGTGAGGGCCAGTGTGTTGTGATGCTGCAGACCAAGTTTGAGAAGTTCTTTGACAAAATTGATTTAACAATGCTAAACAGGTATGCATTTTGCAAATCACCTAAATCAAATGTAACCAGGATTCAGTGCTGTCCTTCTAAATTAACTTCCTGTGTTGCAGGCTTCTCCGTCTGGTTCTTGACCATAATATTGCTGATTATGTCACTGCAAAAAACAATGTCGTTTTATCATACAAAGATATGAGCCATACAAATTCATATGGTCTTATACGTGGGCTGCAGTTTGCATCATTTGTTGTCCAATATTATGGGCTTGTGCTAGATTTGTTGCTTCTTGGACTTACTCGAGCCAGTGAAATTGCTGGCCCACCACAAATGCCTAATGAATTCATCACTTACTGGGACACAAAAGTTGAGACAAGGCATCCCATTAGGCTTTATTCTCGGTACATAGATCGGGTTCATATATTATTTCGCTTTACTCATGAGGAGGCCCGAGACCTCATACAGCGTTACCTCACGGAGCATCCTGATCCTAACAATGAGAATATGGTGGGCTATAACAATAAGAAGTGCTGGCCAAGAGATGCAAGAATGAGACTCATGAAACATGATGGTACTTGATTTTCCTTTCATCTTGAGTGGGTTGTAATTTATGTTAAAGCTCAGTTGTCATGTTTTGGAAATTTTTGTGTGTGTCCTTTTCAGTCAATCTTGGGAGGAGTGTCTTCTGGGACATGAAGAATCGTCTTCCTCGAAGCATAACAACTTTAGAGTGGGAGAACAGCTTTGTTTCTGTGTACAGCAAGGATAATCCAAACTTGCTTTTCAGCATGTAAGTATTTATTGATTTTTCTGATGATAAATATTTAATGGTTTAAAAATATTTTGTTTTGATTTTCTTGTTCTTAACTGAGGTGGTTGCCTTAATCAAATTCTTCGCGCACTCCGTTTGCAATGTAGAGTAATGATTTAATGTTCAGCTTGGCACCTAAGTAGAAACAATAGAAAGAACATGTAGCTGTACAGGATCCGAGCAATTTTCTCAGTATCTATCTTTTCCCTGATAGGAATACTGGATATCCCTATAGCTGTTGGTTGCTGTTTTTACCTAGTTGCCAAGAATGGCTGAGCACTATTTTACATAACCTGTCCTTATTTTCTCTCTTGTGCTGGCTCTTTTTATATGAACCAGAAGACTCTGTTTGCTCACATCTTTCAATGACCTGTAGGTGTGGATTTGAAGTACGGATACTCCCTAAAATTCGAATGACTCAAGAGGCATTCAGCAATACGAGAGATGGTGTTTGGAATTTACAAAATGAACAGACCAAAGAAAGGACGGCCGTTGCCTTTCTAAGAGTTGATGATGAACACATGAAAGTCTTTGAGAATCGGGTGAGGCAGATTCTCATGTCTTCCGGATCAACTACTTTTACAAAAATTGTCAATAAATGGAACACAGCTTTGATAGGTCAGTGAAGTTAACTCGTTTTAGTAACCCTAGGAGCTCTTTGTAGTTGTTGTCATCAGTTTGTTAACTGAAACTTCCATCAGGTCTTATGACATACTTCCGAGAGGCAACTGTACACACTCAAGAGCTGCTAGATTTGCTAGTTAAATGTGAAAATAAGATTCAGACTCGTATAAAGATTGGATTGAACTCAAAAATGCCTAGCAGGTAAGTAACTAGATTCTATCGTTAACTTTTTATCATTCATAACTCTTTTTCACAGCATTTGTGCTGAAATCTATACTAATGTATTGTTTTCTATCAGATTTCCTCCTGTCATTTTTTACACCCCAAAAGAAATCGGAGGACTTGGTATGTTGTCCATGGGTCACATCTTGATTCCACAAAGTGATCTCCGATACAGTCAGCAGACTGATGTTGGCGTGACACACTTCAGGAGTGGAATGAGTCATGAAGAGGACCAGTTGATCCCCAACCTTTATCGCTACATTCAGGTGAACCCCCTTCCACCCCCCCCCCCCCAAAAAAAAAAAAAAAGAAAAAGAAAGGAACATATAAAACCACCACCGAAGTAAATTTCACAATCTAATGCCTTATATGCTTTTGTAACCTTTTTTGTTTTTTTGAATCTTGGCGTTTGACAGCCTTGGGAGAGTGAATTCATTGACTCACAACGTGTCTGGGCTGAATATGCATTAAAGAGGCAAGAGGCACAAGCACAAAATAGGCGCTTGACCCTGGAAGATCTGGAAGTGAGTTTCTGATTATTTGTTACTGTATCTTTTGCTTTTCCCCCTAAAAGCAAAGGCATTGATGGGGGATGTCTTCTAAATTTTACTTTTGTATTTTATCTTGACTTACAGACATTAATATCTCCTTGTTCTAATTGGTAGGATTCATGGGACAGAGGTATACCGCGTATTAACACTTTATTCCAAAAGGATAGACACACCTTGGCATATGATAAAGGATGGAGGGTACGTACAGACTTTAAGCAATACCAGGTTCTGAAACAAAACCCTTTCTGGTGGACACACCAGAGGCATGATGGGAAGCTGTGGAACTTGAACAATTACCGTACTGATGTTATCCAAGCCCTTGGAGGTGTTGAAGGAATCCTTGAACATACTTTATTCAAAGGAACATAGTAAGTTTTCTGTTCCCTGATAGTATAATGTTGCATTTAGCGGGTGTTTCCTAACTGCTTAACCACCTTATGGGGCTGAGAATATTACTCTGAAGGTTGTCATGTATAAAATTTCAAGAAATGTTGGGACTAGAAATCACAAGTGTTCCGTATTTAGCTCCTATTGCCTGCATGCGATGTGGTAAATAAACCAATGAGTAAGCAAAGATTTCTAACTGTAAGACTCCTAAGCTTAAACAGGTTATTCAAGATGTAGATAACTAATATCCAAACAATCAAAATTAAATGAAGTACCAGTTATATCACCAAAAAAAAAAAAAAAAAAACTAGTTATGAACTATGATTAATGTATAATACTTTTTTTTTTAACTGACTTGCTGCTGCTTTTCACTTTCAGCTTTCCAACCTGGGAAGGTCTGTTTTGGGAAAAGGCATCAGGCTTTGAGGAATCTATGAAGTATAAGAAGTTAACGAATGCTCAGAGATCTGGTCTTAACCAGATACCTAATCGTAGGTTTACTCTTTGGTGGTCACCAACCATAAACCGAGCCAATGTTTATGTGGGGTTTCAAGTGCAGTTAGATCTGACTGGTATTTTCATGCATGGAAAGATACCTACTTTGAAGATATCACTTATTCAGATATTCCGAGCCCACTTGTGGCAGAAGATCCATGAGAGTGTTGTCATGGATCTGTGTCAGGTTTTGGATCAGGAATTGGATGCTTTGGAGATTGAGACTGTCCAGAAGGAAACAATCCATCCAAGGAAAAGTTACAAAATGAACAGCTCTTGTGCGGACGTTCTTCTGTTTGCGGCCCACCGGTGGCCAATGTCAAAACCCAGTCTGGTAGCTGAATCTAAGGATGTTTTTGATCAGAAGGCAAGCAATAAATACTGGATTGATGTGCAGCTTAGATGGGGGGATTATGACTCTCATGATATTGAGCGTTACACACGGGCCAAATTTATGGATTATACAACAGATAATATGTCTATATATCCATCTCCTACAGGTACTTCCAATCTGTCCTATTACTAGCTTGTTTTCTATATTATTGAGTAGACCGTTGGCTTAATTGCTGCTTTCTGTGCAGGGGTGATGATTGGCCTTGATTTGGCATATAACTTGCACTCTGCATTTGGCAACTGGTTCCCTGGTTCAAAGCCGCTGCTTCAGCAGGCCATGAATAAGATTATGAAGGTAGCACAACCATGCCAAAAAGAGTCATGTTGTGTACATTTTAGTTCATAAGTCCCATTGAGGGTAGAACCTAAGTTCCTTACCCAAATTTTGGCCCCTTTAATATACTGGTTTGAAACTGGGTGGCCATGTTATACGTTTGAGCATGTTTATACTTTTTAATTGTGCAACCAGTTGTTTTACTGATTGTATTTTGCATGTCCAGTCAAATCCTGCATTGTATGTCTTGAGAGAGCGTATAAGGAAGGGGCTTCAGTTGTATTCTTCGGAGCCGACGGAACCATACCTGTCATCCCAGAACTATGGAGAGATATTCAGCAATCAGATTATATGGTTTGTTGACGACACTAATGTGTATCGAGTTACAATCCATAAGACCTTTGAAGGAAATCTTACAACAAAACCCATTAATGGTGCCATCTTCATTTTTAATCCAAGGACTGGCCAATTGTTTCTGAAGGTTTTTTCCCTCTCAATTCTTTTCTTCCTATTAGGGTTTTTCCGACAATGATTGTTCAGGTTGTGATGTGTTTTATCCTTTAATGCAGGTTATACATACAAGTGTCTGGGCTGGTCAGAAGCGTCTTGGTCAGCTGGCCAAGTGGAAAACAGCAGAAGAAGTTGCTGCTCTTGTACGTTCTTTGCCTGTTGAAGAACAGCCTAAGCAAATTATTGTCACTCGTAAAGGAATGCTGGATCCTTTAGAGGTTCACCTTCTGGACTTCCCCAACATTGTTATCAAAGGAAGTGAGCTGCAGCTCCCATTCCAAGCATGCTTGAAGATTGAGAAATTTGGGGATCTTATTTTGAAGGCTACAGAACCTCAAATGGTTTTGTTCAACATTTATGATGACTGGCTGAAAAGCATTTCATCTTACACTGCATTCTCCAGGTTGATTTTGATTCTCCGTGCCCTGCACGTAAATAATGAGAAGGCAAAGATGTTACTAAAGCCTGACAAAACAATTATTACCGAACCACATCACATCTGGCCTTCTCTCAGTGATGACCAGTGGATGAAGGTTAGTTTTATCTTACAGTTCAAGAATTTTCTTCCCTGCATTCCGATATCAAGAACTAATCCAAGGCATTACATCTATGCTTAGGAAGTTATATGTTTGTGCTTTAAAAATAGTTGCTATGCCACCATTGTCAGTTGAGGCTGAAGGTTAGAGGGGAGATTTTTCTTTGACCTTGTGGAAAAATTGAAATTATTTTATGCGTGCTAATTATCTTTGGTTTAAAAGCTAGGCTTTCGCTTTATTATTTAAATAACATATTTAGGTCTCATTAGTCAGATTATTGATGAATTATTAGTGACAACTATTTTGCTTTCGGTTATCTTTCAAACCCCCCCCCCCCCCCCGAGGGTCTCTATTCTCCTTCAATTTGCTCGTTTGAAACAACTCCTCCCTCCCTTCTTTCCTCTTGTCCTACATCAGTTAATAACCTAAGGTTAGGTATTTTAATGGAAAGCTGTTAGAAAACCAATTAATGAAATTGTTTGATACCCATTTTCTTCAAGTTGGTTATGTTTCATTATGCTGCTCTTGTTATTTTTAATATAACATAACCTGTACTGAATGCGTGGACAGGTGGAGGTTGCATTAAGAGATCTCATACTCTCAGATTATGCCAAGAAGAACAATGTCAATACATCTGCCTTAACTCAGTCTGAGATTCGTGACATTATACTTGGAGCGGAGATCACTCCTCCTTCTCAACAGCGGCAACAGATTGCAGAGATTGAGAAACAGGTTTTTATTCTTTTCTTTCTTCTTAGATATTGAATTTTAGAGAATTCCATCATGGCTCGCATGTTTACTGGAGTTGTTCAACCTTTTTGCAGGCTAAAGAAGCCAGTCAACTGACAGCTGTAACAACTAAGACAACAAATGTTCATGGTGATGAGCTTATTGTCACCACCACTAGTCCCTATGAGCAGGCTGCATTTGGTTCGAAGACTGACTGGCGTGTCAGAGCAATTTCAGCAACAAATCTGTACCTTCGTGTTAATCATATTTACGTGAACTCTGAGGATATAAAGGTCAGCTGTGTTCTCCTATTTCATTTCTGTCAATCGTATTATAATCTGTATCATCTGCTGATAGCAGAGTGGTTGTGCAGGAAACTGGTTACACCTACATCATGCCCAAGAACATTTTGAAGAAGTTTATCTGCATAGCTGATCTTCGGACACAAATTGCTGGCTACCTGTATGGTATAAGTCCTCCAGACAACCCACAGGTTAAAGAAATCCGATGCATTGCGATGCCACCACAGTGGGGGACTCATCAGCAAGTCCATCTCCCATCAGCTCTTCCAGAGCATGATTTCTTGAATGATTTGGAGCCTTTGGGATGGATGCATACTCAACCAAATGAACTTCCACAGTTGTCTCCTCAGGTTCTTGCTCAACTCTGTTGCTATTAATTTTAAATAGTAATATTGCGAGGTTTCCTAGTCCGCCTGATATTACCATAAAAAACGAGATATAGACCCCAAAAAACAAAACTATGAAATCAATGAACTTCTACATTGGTAAGGGAGAGTACGCTGTTCTTATGACATATGATACATCATCTCACCTGAGTATGAAACATTGCAGGATCTCACTTCGCATGCTAAGATCCTAGAGAACAACAAGCAATGGGACGGCGAGAAGTGCATTATCTTGACTTGCAGTTTTACTCCAGGGTCTTGTTCATTAACGGCATACAAGCTCACTCCATCTGGTTACGAGTGGGGACGTGTCAATAAGGATACTGGAAGCAATCCTCATGGTTATCTTCCTACTCATTATGAGAAGGTTCAGATGCTCCTCAGCGATCGCTTCTATGGTTTCTACATGGTAAGTCTATCTTCTTATAGGGTTTTGTCCTTCTATGATTGGAATGCTTCCTCTTAATATTGAGCTCCGCCTCTTTAATTTGATAAGTACTTGTCTTGATGGTTTTCTGGTTTAATTTCTTAGGTTCCTGATAATGGGCCTTGGAATTACAACTTTATGGGGGTGAGACATGCATCTGGAATGAAGTATGGAGTGAAGTTGGGGACACCTCGCGAGTATTACCATGAAGATCACAGACCAACTCACTTCTTAGAGTTCAGCAATATGGAGGAAGGGGAAACAGTTGCTGAGGGAGACCGCGAGGATACGTTCACTTAACTTTTTTTCTTTTTTGTAATTTTGACCTGTAATTGGCAGAATATGTTGTAATATTTTCCTTTAGTTTTGCTTGTCACGACGCTATTACGACACTGTAAATATGTTAGAGAACCACTAGTCAAATTCTTCTGCTTTTGCAGTTGGGTTGTCAAGTTTTGGATTACGGTTTGCTGAATACAGCTATGCAGCTTACGCTAATCCAATTGAGTGAAGTTCAAGGACTCGGAAGCTTTTGCCTGTAAATTCGGAATTTCTCTTCAACTTGCACATTTTTTAAGCATGGTTTGTCGTTGTAAACGGAATGACAGGACTTTTGTTTTTTCCCCATCTGAAATTTAAATGGAAATGAAAATGCGCTAAGGATATTAGGACGGTTCAACAAACAACTTGCTATACAAAGTTTCCATCTCGTACATGAAGCCTTGAAAGGCACAGCATGATGTACATAAACAAGATGCAATGCAGATTTACAAACTATTGACCTTTTGAAGTGCATGTAACAATTTCTCAGATGACTATGTCCAAATTAAATGAAATAGCACGGCAAGTAAAACCCGAAAACTGATAACCAAAAAAGGAAGGAAAAAAACTGCACAAACATCAGTTGCTCTAAAGAAGAAATGTCCATGGCACCCAATATAAATGGTACTAGCCTTGCAACTATAATAAACAGCAATTAGTGGAAGCTTCACAACCTGCACTTATACCACTTTCAGAATACTGCATAATTTATGGCTCAGGGTTCTCCTTCAACTCAGGTTTTGATTCATTTTCTGCTGATATGAAGTCAGAACTATCTTCAGCAGCTTGTATCCTATCGTCGTTGGAATCAGCAGGTTGAGGGCTTCTGAAAAGTTCATGATCCTCTAGCTGAGAAAACTTAACTTTAGATTCTCCCTTCAATAGCTCTACCACCTCCAGCATGTTGGGTCTCTTCTCAGGCTGATTCTGAGCACAAACAAGTGCAGCATAAACAACCCTTTTAAGCTCTTCCTCCAGATAGTCACCATTTAGTCTTGAATCCACAATTTCACTAAATTTCTTCTCCAAAACCAACGGTAATGCCCATTCGGTTATCGAGCGCTTCACTGTCGCACTCAGTTTTTCAATTGGTTTCCTGCCAGTTGCAAGTTCCAGCAAGAGAATTCCAAAACTGTAGACATCACAACTCTCGGATGCTTTACCTAACATAGCATACTCAGGTGCAAGATAACCAAGGGTACCCTTAACTCTTGTAGTCACATGTGTTGCCCCCTCAGGGATCAATTTAGCAAAACCAAAATCTGCAACCTGAGCCTGGAAATCTGCATCCAAGAGCACATTGCTTGCTTTAATATCTCTGTGGATGATGTGTGGAGTTGCTTGGTGGTGGAGATATCTGGAAGGAAATACATTATATGATTAATATACAGAAGTCACAGTACTTATAAAAGAAATAGAGAGATCAGTACTTACGCAATTCCCTCTGCTGATCCAATTGCAATACTCATCCGTCTGCTCCAACTCAGAAGGCATTCTGCTGAGTGTTGTCCATGAAGATGAGAGAGTAAGCTCAAATTTGGCATATAGTCATATACAATTAATCGTTCCTGTCCTTCAGCACAATAGCCCCGCAGACTAAGAAGATTCTTGTGTCGAACTCTTGCCAATATCTCAACTTCAACAGCAAATTCCATATCTGCTTTGTTGCTCCAAACTTTCAATCTTTTCACTGCAATCTGCATGAGTATACATTTTTAATACTTCCTGCTTTATGGGGATAAAAATAATTACTAGCAGCCAGCCCAAAGAGATTTCTGGAAAGAAAAATGTTTACATCAAGTACTATTAAGCTTATTTGAATTCGAACTGCTTCATTTCCCCAATCATTCATTAAAATCAGTTGACAGCACCTTAAAACATTTTATCAAAAACATTTTCTGCGAGTCCATGAAACACAGCCCCTTGTGAGGGCAATCCCAAAAATGGCCCTAATTCAGTTAAGAGAGTGATAAGCATCCGCTGATATATGTTGACAGCCGCTTAAAACATGTTAGACATAAAAAATGAGGCATTACCCTTAAAATTCAACAAATACACAAGTACTACTATGCATACGTATGAAAATATAAATAAACACGTGTTTAGCTAGCATATGTCAGAACATGTTTAAAAAGTAACTTAGCTTCAAATATTAAATTTTAAACGCTTATTGTTTCTAAGAGTACTAATTATAAGAGTCAAATACTTGGAATGTCATAGGGATCACAGCGCTACTTTCTTTGAATGTCGTTGCTTCTGTGACTATTAAAACTCATGAACCATCAATTTTTCTGCATCCACACAGTGCATCCACAATTACCGATTTTCTTAAAAACCATTACACTCTCGTGAAATTTAAGGAAAATTTTTGTATAACTCAAAGCTATCAAAGCAGACTCAAACAATCATCAGATACCAATTGAACCATCATCTTTAGCAAGAAGAAAGGAGTCCCATACAACATTTTACCAATGTCCTTCACAAATGATTTTTGTCATGCTTGATTCTTCAGATGAAGCTAGTAAAATAAAGCCCTTCCCAATATCAAAGAGGCCAAGAGAAGAAGAAGAAGAAGATGTTGCTTCATTAATATTATATAATCATGATCAGATGGAAAGGGTTTTGAATCATTTTGAACCTTCAAAGTCTTGCCATGGGCAGAGAGAGAGTAAAACTAAATGCAAATAATCATTTTGAACCTTCAAAGTCTTGCCTTGAGTTGAAATAATAAATGATCATTGGCAACAAACGATCAAGAATAAAAACAAGAGTATTCCCTTACTTGTGATCCATCCCAAAGCTGGCCCCAGTAAACACTGCCAAATCCCCCTTCTCCAAGTTTATTATCATAATTGAAATTATTTGTAGCTGAGTGTAGCTCCTTTAAGGAAAAGACTCGCCATGTTGGTTGTGCCTTCCCTCGTGCTTTGCTGCATGTTTAGAAACTCTTAGCATCAACTTCCATTAGAAGATGCAGATACAAACAAGTTTAAATCCTATCAAAAAAATAGTTTGAAATATATCCAGGTCATAAAACAACCATACAAACACACCCGGAAATTCCTATTCTGTCAATTTAGTTAGGAGCAGAGTCTAAATGTTCTCTTCACCTACCAAACTAGCCCAGTAGGTTGCTTTTAGTTTCATGCTTTGAGTCATTTGATCATCCCTAGAACACGCGAAACCCAGACTCTAAAACCCTTTCTTAGTTTCATTTTCCACCCAAACACAAGTGAAGTGGAAAATGCCATGACATTGAGGTCATATCATATATATTTGGTCCAAAACAGTAAGAATCAAGGGGGAAAAAATCCAAAGAGCAGTAAGTAACTAGAGAATATTGCATCATTGACGTACCGATCCGAACCCTTTCCACAACAAAAGATTGGGCAAAAAGCCATACCCTTCTGACCAATCAATCCCACCTTCTCGTATTTCGTTGTAGATGACTTCTCTGAACCCTCCAACCTCTCAGTCAAACCCAGGAAGTAAATAAAAATCCGAACTTGAGATTGACCAAGGAAACCAAATCAGATTCTCCTATCGTTCCACCACTGCGGAAGTTGTTTCTTTCCAGAGCGAAGAAGAATTACAAAGAGGGTGTGAAGGAAAAAAGATGGGAGAAAAAAGATGCCAAGCGTAACACCGAGAGAGAAGCCGAAAACATGCTTCAGTGGGCAAAAGCTGATGATGTATCGTCACGCGAACGTTGGCGCTCAGCTAAAAGGAAAACCCAAAAGAGAGCCAAAGATGAAAAATTGCTTCTTCTTTTTTCCGCCGATGAAGAGATGTGTAAGCTAAGTCATCCTTCCTCTTCTTCCTTGCCAAGCCTTAAGTCCAGCTGTTCACGCTTTTCAGGAGCACTTACATGGGGTCCATTTTCCATTTTAAAAAATAAGAATGAGGTGATGATCTGCAAAATAAAAAAAGCAATTTTTTTTTTTGAAGGAGACGGAAAATAACACTTATTTATTATAAAAATTAATTAATTTAAATTTTTTAATTATTTTAGTCAATTAGCTATTATAAATAGTGAGAGATAAGATTTTAACATCCAAAATACTGTCAACAAATGCATTTTTTCTGAATTAATAATACAGGCCACCAAAGACCCTCAAGTACAAATTAAAATGAGAAAACTAACAATCAGCAAACAAATGTGAATCAAATCTAAGTCAGTGTAAATATATTTAAAAAAACCATTTTTGAGGGAATTACTGTGGAAAAAAAGAGAGATAGATGACTCGGTCTCATAAATATATTGTCAAAAATTTAATCCATAATAATGTTTTTTTTATAATTCCACATTAAAAAAAACGATTATTCCTTGTTTGGTAAGAAGAAGAAAGGTGGGCAAGATATTGGGAATATTGGTTTATTTTATTCCTCTCTAGAACAGAGAAGCAAAAACTAGGCAGGGACACAAATATTCAGAACTTGCATAATTCTTAAATGAGCTAAGTGGGTAGGTTTTGTGATAGGCTGATTCTTTAGTACGGGTATGTCTCCTTGAGACTGCTAAAACAGGACATTCATGGCATGTGCTTTAGCTTCCTTTGTTGTTTGTTTCTTCACTGCCTTTTATCCACTTGGATTTTTCTTCTTTGGCAACTTGGGTGAAAAACAATAATTTTCATCACGATATATTATATGCATATAGGAGTAGAAGATTTAAAAAAGTATTTGGAAGCACTCAAAAGAACTTTTTTACGTAACGAGACAAATTCTTCTACATATTTA
Source organism: Neltuma alba (assembly GCF_004799145.2). Classification (NCBI taxonomy): domain Eukaryota; kingdom Viridiplantae; phylum Streptophyta; class Magnoliopsida; order Fabales; family Fabaceae; genus Neltuma; species Neltuma alba. The sequence continues at coordinate 167,015 of NW_021637538.1, read as the reverse complement.
TTTCGTATATCATAAAAACACTTTTAAAACCATAGTTTTGATTCCATCTAAATATTATACAAGTGCTATTCTTATTTTAACATCTATTTTTGCCCCCTTAATGAAAGTGAATTATGTTTATTTGCACAGAATGTTAGAATGATTTTAAATTTCCATTCAAAAGGGGGAGAATTACACGTCATATAGGTCTCATGGTAACCAAAAAAAAAAAATTACCCACATATCCCAACCATTTATAAATTATGAAATTTGCTACCACCTCCTATCGTTAATGTAAGAACTAGTCTAACTTTTAATTTGGTTCTAAATATAAGATTTCAATTTACTTTATCTCTCGTATTTATTTATTTATTTTCAAAATATTCCTTATAGTAGTTGCATATATTAAAGATTTTATCAAATATTAGTTTTAGCTAATAGTCAGGTCAATAAAAAGTTCTAGCTAATGCATATTATCAGCAATGATATTCTAGGAAAGAAAACACCTATTTATTATAAATAACTAACTTACTTAACAAATTTTTTTAATCTATTTAAATTAGTCAGCTAGCTCTTACATTAAGGATGGTTAAATATTGACTTGTAAATGAGATTCATAAAATAATTTTTATTTTGGACTTGATTGTAATTTTTTTCTTTTAATCTTAATACACACACGCATGTATAATAAGTTAATATCTTTCCCTGAATTATTTTGGGCGAAGAGGGCGGTAAGTGGTGTTATTGGCTGTGAAGTAGACGGAAAGTTTTGGCACTTATTATAATACGGGCAAAATATTAGTCTATTGACTGATGACTGATGATTGGTTTGGTGAAAACATTAATTGAATTATTAAGGAATTGATGGGCAAAAAATGTTCTACCAGAGCATTATAGGATGTATATATTACAATAACATAATTATAATGACTATATGATGTTAATTAAATTCAATGATTAATTAATTAGGTGTTGTTAGCAGAATCAAGTTGTCAATCATTGATGTCAGAATAGACTGCAAGTGCTTGTCCCTTAAGCCTTAAAAGACAAATTCCATACAAATGAAATGAGCTGTTCTTTTATTCTATGACCATTGGCTAGCTTCCACCTCATCATAATATATTCATAAATACTTATAGGGATTACTTCACTCAATCATAATATCACCAATATTTTAATCATTTTTTGAACAATATTTATACAAAAAATTTTATATTTATTATGTCAAGTTTTTCAATCACATTTGGTTATATGTTCTATTTTTAAAATATTTGTATTTAATTATAAACCCACATAAAAAAAAAATTAAAACAGACGTTTGACTAAGTGGCTTGATATAATGAATATAAGTACCTCAATTTAAGTTTTCCCCCCCTCATTTTCTCTTAATTGGGAGGATTTAGTGAGATTATGGACTAGTGAGTTTGTTTTACCTGAATCAAACACAATTTAGAGAGACTATGAGCTAGTGAGTTTGTTTTACCTAAACTAAATACTATGTTAATTTTTCGCATTCCCAAATATAAGAGCTGGTGAATCTGTTTTGATCTTAAATATAAGATCTTAATTTTTTTGTCTCTTAAATGTATAATGTTTCTCCTCAACTATCTCTATTAATTGCATATATTAAGTTCATTAAGGGAGTAGTTTTCCATGAAAGTTATTAAAAGAATAAAGAGAGTAATTTAAAAAAATCAACACATATTTTTTATAAATAATTAACTTAATTAATTTTTTTAATCTTTATCAACAAGTTATATCATTCTTATATTTAGAATTGTGAAAGTATTTGAGACTCATCTCTCATGCTATTGAATTTTCATGTTGTTATTAATAATAATGAATAGTTTATATGTGTTATTTTCTTTCTTTTAAAATGTCCGTCGTTTTCAAGCTTTTGTAATTTTATTAAAATCATCATCATTTTATAATTCCAATGAAATATCAAACTATTACTAATCTTTTCCCCTTATTTTGCAGTTCATCTACCTTCTGCATTTAATTTTTAAAAAAATAGAGAGAGAATACTGAAGACAGTACCTCATTAAACCAGTGAAAGAGTATATATCTCAGGAAAGCAGTACTACCACCGGTCCTAATTATAAGAGTTAGTTGACTAATCTGAGAAGATTAAGGAAAAAAGTTAAATTAGTTGTTTATAATAAATAGGTATTGTATTTCCTAAAATATCCTTATTAATAAAGTGCATTGGTTAGAATTAACATTGTTAGAAGGACTACCTTAGAAAAAAATACATAAATATGAGAAACAAAATAGATCAGAGTCTTATATTTAGAATCAAAATAAAAATCAAATAAGGTCTTGTATTAAGAACCGAAAGTAATATATTATTATAATTTAGGCTCCGTGATCTTTCTTCCCCCCCCCCCCCCCCAACCCAACCCAACCCAACCCAACCCAAATCTCTGTAAAATACCCCAAAATAACAGACATTTCAAAAGCATGATGGGTTATTTTCTACCAAACAGTTTAACGTACATTTAGTGTATCTCAGTAAGAGCCAACCTAAGTAGCTGAATATTTGTTGACTGAGAGGGCATATACTGCGAGGTGGTCCCATTTCGGATGCTTATTGGTGCACACCAAAGATATACCGCCGCCCGTTTTTAATATAAAATCTGATTGGAAATTTAATTTAATTTTAAATATAAGACTCAAACTTATTTTATTTTTAATATTCATTTATTCTTCTTTTTGTAATCCCTTATAGTGAGTACACATGTTAAGGAATTTTTATTAAAAGATAATTCTAATGCATATGACTAACAAGAATATTTTAAAGAAAACAATACTTATTTATTATAAATAACCAACTTAACTAATTTTTTTAATTTTATTAAATTAATTATCTTGTTCTTATATTAACAACCAGTGTATTCTAACCCTTCACCGTCAAATCTCAATCACTCTACAATTACTTTTAACCAACCTTTCTCAACTTGAACCTCTAGATTTCTAGCACACAACACAGAAAGTCAGAAGTTTACAGAAAACTCAACTTTATTTATGACACAATCAGAAACAAAACCTATAATAATATTCTACTAGTTCTCGTGTACATACATACATACCACAAACAATCTTAAATCTTTTCATTGCTTACAATAAAATCAAACCAAAGAGAAGCAGTGAAGTCAGCCCCAACAACCTTGTTGTAACTGCAACAACAAGAACAGCATCCGATGAAACAACATTTGTGGTGTTTGGCTCAGACTTATGAGTCACAGGAAGATAATAATGCTGCACTGTTCCCAGTGATCCTTCTGATGAACCACCATTTGAGCTCCCATCACACAATTCAATGTCGTAGTTATTAAATGTACTGAACCCACTTTTCTCTGCATAACACAGCCCAGAATTATTATACAGTCTCAGCTTCTTCTTCATCCTCCACACCATTTCTCTGCTAAATGGGACTGACCCACTTAGTTTATTATCATTCAGTCTCAGTTCACTCAGGTTCTTCAGGTCCTTGAAGCTTTTTGGGACCGACCCGTTTAGGAAATTCCCGTCAAGATGAACCACACGAAGGTTTGGTAATTTGCCCAGGGATTCTGGTATTGGGCCGTGTAAGTTCATGTTGGATAGTATCAGGGTCATTAGATTCGTCAAACCTGTGAACCCGTCGGTGGGTATTATTGTTGGGCCTGGGCCCATTGGGTTCCCTTTGAGAATCAGGGCCTGCAGAGAACTCAGGCTTTTGAGGGATTTTGGGAATGGGCTGCAGAGTTTGTTGTAGCTCAGGTCCATTAACATGAGCTCTTTTAGCCCGGAGATTTTCTCCGGCACCGGTCCGGTGAGATGATTGTGGCTGAGATCCAATTTGATTAGAGAAAGGCAGGTTCCTAAGGTGGATGGTATTGGGCCAGTCAGAAGATTCTGGCCCAGGTCTAGTATGTTTAGTGCTGGGAACGTTAAATTGGGAATGGGCCCGGATAATTTGTTGCCGCTTAAGTCTAGCGACCTTAAACCCGTGATCCGGTTCAGTGACAACGGTATTGACCCGTTGAGGTTGTTGTTGTGAAGATCCAGGACTCTCAAACGGGTGAGGCTGCCTAGTTCGTTTGGGATGGGCCCCACGTGGGCGTTTTCTCTGAGGACTAATGTTTGTAGCGTGGGGCCCAGCTTGCCGAGAAACGTAGGGATTGGCTGAGGATTGTAACTGAAACAACGGTAGAAGAAAAGGGTCTTGAGATGGGGCAGTTTGGTGACGGACCGCGAAATGTAAGACCGGGTCGGGTCGCATGTGGGGAAAGCAGTGTCGTCAGAGAGAGCTCCGAAGGAGAGCGACACAACATGATAGACATTGTCGTTGTCGGGCATGCACTCAATGCCGTGCCACCGGCCGCGACAGACGTCGGGGATGTCGGTGGCCCAGTCGTTGCCGGTGGCTCGCATGATGTCGTAGACTGCTTCTTGCTCGTGAGAGTCGGTTCGAGCGCCGTCCTGCCTCATGGAGAACCCAGTCTGAGGGCCATCTACAAGAGATGAAGGCACGCCGGAATCTGACATGATGGCCGTGAAGGACAGAGCAAGGTGGGGAAAAAACATGAGAGCTAGGAGTTGCAGTGGGAGGAAAAGATAGAGAAGCATCATTTTGGAATTTAGTGAAAGACGACGACGGGGTTTGGGTTCTTAAATAGAGGGGGGGGGGGAGACAGAGAGAAGTGGTAAGAAATGAGGTTGGTGGCTTGGTGCAGAGATTAAAGAAGGCTAATTTATGTGGTCACGAGAATGAGGAGAATGGTTATAAATAGGAGAGAAGAGAATGAGCATTTATGTGTATCACGGGATTTACACCGTAACGCTTAACAAGGACCCCAATAAGGCTCCTCCTATTTGGACCACCTCTGTTGCTAAATGACTCATTACTTTGGGCTCTCATGGGCCTTTTCACTCAGCATGGCCCATTCTCGATCCATTGTGCCTTTTTAAAAGAAAAGAAAAATTGCTGGAAAATCCCATATTGACATGTTTATAGCCTAGAGCTACATGAAATTTGTAGGTCCATAACAAGGAGCAACTCATTTTCGACCTGTGCAAACTTTTGTTTAACTGAATTCTAACATATATTTAGCCACGAGCAAATCTATGTCTTCCATTTGGCCTTTAATTTAAAATAGTATATGAACAACTTCTTTTTCCTATTCATAAGGTTTGACCCTTTTTTTTAATATATTTATATAAATATATTAAAAAATTAAGAGATTAACAGAAAAATATTATTATTAATTATAATTATTATTAATATATAATAAATAAAGATACAACAGAACCACTAAGTTGTTGGTTGAAATAATAAGTGGTCTCATTCCCGTAAGGAGGAGAATACAAGTTTGAACTCTAAAAAGCATACTTGTGGGAGGGTTTTAACCTTAAAGCTCTTAGCCCTAAAAACATTAATCTCAAGATAAAAGTGATTTGAGAATATTTTAAGTTATAAAAAAATTAAGATATAACAGTCTTGTACAATCCAAAGTCTTCAAAACAATAAAACTTTCATAATAAAAGATATGTTACATCCTATTACTCAAAACAATTACACTTGCTCAGATTTTTTGACGGGGAATTTTCAGCAAATTTCAGGTATTCAATAAAACTTCCGGTGAGAAATTTTCAACAATTTTCTCGAGTTTTAAAGGTGTCCTGTGCATGGGCCTGCCATGAGTTATCACAGCACATGGACACTTGGGAAGAACATAACACGCCACATAATGGTTCGAATCTCTGCAGAGCAACACGTAGAATCATATAGTAGACCAAACAAAAAATGAAAACCAATAAGAGACTGGAGATAAAGTGATAAACTCAGCAATTTGCATAACCTTGACATCTATGCCTCTATATAGTTCCACTACAGTAACCAGCATCGTTTCATTGAGAAGCACTGCTTTGCTTTTGAAACCCAGAAACATAAACTTATTGTCTTTTAAGACGCAAAGCATGCAAGAAATAAAGGAGGCGAATGCCAACATGCAGTGGACTGAAAGCACGAGGATTATTACAGACAAGAAGGTGAAAGATTTGATGGCAAATAATGCGAAGAGGCTAGTAGAGGTGCCGTACACGGCGTCGCTGTCTCAGGTGATGGGCACGCTGGTTGCCAACAACGTGGTGGCGGTGCCGGCGGTCGCGCCACCAGGGCAATGGATCGGGGCCGGCGGCTCAATGATCGTGGAAACAGATAAGCAAACGGGAACCCCGCGAAAGCATTACATAGGGATCGTGACCATGTTTGATATCGCCGCTCACATAGCTGGTGATGATCGCTTGAGCCAGAACGATGATGGAGTTGAAGATCTTCATGAAAAAATGTCTGCTCCAGTGTCCTCCATTATAGGCCACTGCGTCGAAGGTCTCAACTTATGGACGCTCAGTCCTAATACCAGGTGAATATATACGCACACAAGAGTTTTTGGGCTATATGTTTCATATGTGGGATGGGGACTCAGTTGTATGAGATACTAAGTCCCATATTTAAATATTAAGGACTTCTCATCCCACTTAGTTACTCATCAACATGCATAATTAAACGTTTATATATTAACTTGTGCTTGGATATGTAGTTTAACGGATTGTATGGAAGTATTTAGCAAAGGCGTGCATCGAGCTATGATACCAGTGGACAGCCAGATGCAGCAGATATCAGAAAGTGGTGGGATTGAACTGATAGAATCTTCTTCAGGCTATCAAATGCTGACCCAAATGGACGTGATCAAGTTCTTGAAACAGCATGCTTCCGAGTTGAACCACATTGTGGGACGCTCTGTTGAAGATCTTTGCGCAGTGACAGATAAAGTGTACGCCATTACTGAACGCACAAGACTTATTGACGCCATCAGATGCTTAAAAGCTTCCATGCTCAACGCGGTTCCAATCGTTAATGCCTCGGAAGTCGGCCCAGATGATCACAAACAGCTTCTTAATGTAAGTCTCAGATCAAAACAAAAACACATACACTTTCTAGTTTCTTTGTGTTTTACTGAGAAAGTGTGATGAAATATGTCCTGTAAATGGCAGGGAAGAAGCAGGAAGCTGATAGGGACATTTTCTGCAACTGACTTGAGGAAATGTGACATAGAGACACTGAGATTCTGGTTAGGCAAAAGTGCTTTAAGATTCACAGAACAGATGGCATCATCAGAAACTCCTCAACAGGAGACTAGTAGTACATCAAGAAGAGAACTAGTGACGTGCACTGCTGAAACTGCTTTGTCTGAAGTAATTGACAAGGCAGTGATGAGACATGTTCATAGGATCTGGGTGGTGGACCAAGAAGGTTTGCTCGTTGGAGTTGTGTCCCTCTCAGACATAATTAGGGTTATCAGGACTTGTCTGCTAAGCACAAAGTGGTAATTAAATTCTGTCTTCAAAAAGGCTTTTATACCTAACAATGTAAATATCTGTTTTCTGTGCACATTAGGGAGTTCATGTAGCTAGCTTCTTGGTTCTTATCCTTAGAAATAGAATCTTCAAGAGGGGAATCTGAGTGCGTGATGCAGATTTGGAGTTGGATTTTATAAGACCAGTGGAATATCCGCAGCACATGGGGTGGGTTGGACTCTTGTTGCACCGGACACTTCATAAATAACTGGATGCAATCTCTTGTTTATTCTAAGAATTTTTTTTCCTTTTAATTGTTTTTTTCCGCAGGTGTGACATACAAAAGTTGGATGATAATGAGTTTTAACTAAATTAATGGACAGAGATGCAATGAAATTATTAGGTATTTAATTAATTAGATCCAATAGGTGAGGTAAATTACAAATATAAAAATAAATGACTTACTTGTTACTAATAATTATTTGTGGCATAGATGATACAAATTAACAGCCCTTCACTTCTACTTATTTGTTTGCACCTTGTCTTCCGGTGACATCAATGCTTTTTTATTTGAAAAAATTACATATTTTTTATTTGATTTGTTCCTTCTATTTACTTAAGAAAATCAGAATGATAAATTAATTATAATATAAATATATTCGAATAAATTATATTATTCCTTTTTATTAGAGGTGTTTAAATATTAGATTAGTTCTATTATTAGTAAAGAAATTGTTTATATTCTGCGTTAACTTTAATTAAAGAGACTTCGCAAATTCTCATTCACCTAACAAACCGGATCACGTTAGTTGTATGTTCATCCACTTATGACTTATTATACCCAAGTGTCAAACATATGTAAACATCTAGTATAGGAAGTGATAAATTTTTAAATTTAAAATTTTTCAAAGATACAAATATTGTTATGAAGTACAAAATGTGTAATTGAAATTAAATTTTAAAATTATTTATTACAAATTTATATTTTTTAGAATAATCCATATTATTGATCAAAAGGGAAACCTTTATAAAATGATGCCACTGCGTGGATGGCTGGATGCCTCTCTGTATAATTCTCAACAAATATGAAACCAATCTCAGCGAATCAAACCAGAATTTTGGCTCTGTTTATGATGTTCCCCTTTAAATACTTAAATGATACTAGAGTCGGGAAAACGGGTTGAACCCGTCTGGCCAGTTTATGTCTGAAATTATGAGAACGGGCTTAAAATTTTTCCCCTCAAATTAGAAATAGGCCCTGGAGGGCTGGCCCTAGAGGGCCGAGAGCTTAAAAGGGCTGACCTGTTTAAGCTCTTTTATAATTTTTCTTAAATTTTTTAATATAATTCTAATATTATTAATTTTTATATATTAATAATATTTCAAATATTTAGTTATTATTATCATTTTAAAATTAAATTTTATAAAATGATTTGATTTATTTAGTTTTAGACAATAATTTATCCAATTAAATTTTTAAAAAATGGTTTAATTTAGACTTTAATAATGATTTGATTTATATTATATGCGTTAATATTTTTAAACTATATATATTTAATAATAGAGTATACTTATATAACTTGTGATTCTATAATTTGAATTAGAAATTCATGAGTTTTAACAACAATGTTTCTTACATTAAAGTAAAATAATAGCTAGATTAAATTTAAAAGTAAAATTCCTATAAAGAAGAAAAACTCCATATTTTTGTTACGAAAGAAAATCATACTTATGAAGAAGAGTAGTTGATTATAGTGATGATGAAGTTTTAAAAGATTAATGATAGTGTTTATTTATTGCACAATTGCACTATAGATAAAACTTTTAGATGTTATTATCTTGTTAATTAATGTTTTAGATGTTCTTCGATGTTGATGGATATTTATATATGATGATATTTTATATTTATAACTTAATTTTATTCATATTTATGTCTTTTATTAACAATTTTATTGGTTTATTTTCATTTTTTTATAAAAAATATGAGAAATATAAAAAATAATATTTTTTTAAACAGGCCAAAAGCTCGCGGGCCGACCCTGAACCCGTTAACTTAAGAGCCGGGCCTAGCAAATTAGGGTATTTTTGAAATTTTGGTCCTGAAAGACGGCCCTTTTAAGCCCGCCAGCTTTGAAGGGCCAGTCCTGGAGGGTTGGGCCGGTCCTGATTCCCACCTCTAAATGATGTCATGTTTTGTGTTTCAAAAATTTTAAAAATAATCTAATAGTGCATTCCTTAAAGAACAAGGAGAGGTTTTTTTTTTTTTTTTAAGAACGGGGGTGGCCATGTTGTGTCTGCGACTTACTCCTCTGGTTTTGCACTATACTTAGGGGTACTTAGATAAAAACAAAATAATAATTTAAAAAATAATTTTATGATATAAGGAACAAAATATGTGAAAGTTTATCTCGATATATGAAAAAATAATTTTCAAAAGTACTTTATAATTTCCCAAATATCCCCTTGATCTTAGTCAAAAAATCGAGAAAAGTACTAATTTTCTGGTTCTAGAGTAAAAAGGAAAGAAATTTTTCTGAAATGTATAATTTTACTTTTTATTTATTATTATGTGGACTTTATTTTTAATGATATATAATATATATTAAATATTGGATAGAATTAAAAACTTGTTAAATTTTAAGAAAGAACTAATGAAATTTAAGTTTTTTTTATATACTATTTCCTATTCTTAATATAAGCTTAATGACTAATTTGAGAGAATAAAAAAAATTTTTAAGTTAGTTATTTGTAATAAATAGGTGTTATCTTTTTAGGAATATCCTTACTCATCATGTGTATTAACTATAACTGTTATTTGATAAAACATTTGATATGTACAATTACTATTATTTTAAAAGAATAAAATAAATTAGATTCTCATATATTTAGTACTCCCTCCGACTCCGTCTCTTATTATAGCAATATAAAACTCAATTACGTAGATCAAAAAATTAGTTAAAGACAACATATATAAAAATTAAATTTTTTTCTCCAAAATACCCTTATTTATGGGGGAAGAGGATATAAGAAAGAAAATAAGAAAATTATTATAATAAAAAGAATTATGAAAGAAAGAGAATGTGTGATGAAGAGAGATGATATTAATAGAGATAAAATAAAAAATTTATAAAATACCAAAAAAGACGATGGTTATTGTTTATACAACTAGACAGGAGGAGGGAGTGTCAAATTAACAGGAGATTGCATAAGAAATGTGTTGAAGGTTATTTACAAACAGGTTGAGACCCCTAGCATTTTCCCATCACTTTGGACGGCGCCATGAATAACCCACACACAGTACCATCACATTAAGTGCCTACGACTTTGTTCCTCACACGTGGATCACACAATCCAATTCAACATGTGTCCTTGGAATCTTGGAATCATGACACGTATGCAACCATGTATAAACAAAAACTTTGATCCGAATTAAATCTAGATTAATAAATATTAATATTTTTAATATATATAAAAACATTTACAAAATAATACTCTCTTGTTCTACCTTTGTTTTTAACAGATTTTTTTTTAGCTAAAATGTATACTCCTTACCTTCCTCATTTTGAGCTTACTGTTCCCAATCCCAGACACACTCACACAAAACCAAGTTCCAGGAGCAATTAAAATAGTTTTCTAAATTGTCCGTTTTAATTATTAGAATTGCATTTCTCACCCTTGTTTAGTAGTAAAATATATTTAATTGAAGCTGAAAAAAATGATGGGATTTAATTAAAAGCAACATTGGAAAAACAACCAAAATTTAAAAGATCACCGCTAGCTCTTTTTAATTTCTCACTTAAAAAGCTCCTCATTCACCTGTTTTATTTATAACCTTTAAATTTAGGAATAGACGTGATGTATTTTATAAACTTTAATTTTTTTTTGCTTTAACATTTCATGTGTTTTTTAATATTTATTTTAAATTATTTCTCTCTTATAGTATTTTGTAATAAATTTTATTTCATCTTTTTCTTATTTATTATAAGGGCATAATTGAAAACAAATATATATTTTTAACATATTTATTATTTTTAACTAATTTAACTAGTTGTGGGATGTACACTTAATCCTTTAATTTACATGCTCCACATTCTAATTATTTCTGCAAGTGACAAATAATAAATATTTTATGATGTATTCAGTATATCAAAATATTTTGTGGATTGCATCGATCACCAAGGTAAAAAAAAACTTCAGGTGCCTAAACACACCTAGACAATAGTGAAATACTAAATGGATATAAAATGATTGGAAAATACTGGATATATACGAGAAAATACTTCGAATGTCGGATGCTCCCTGTTTCCAAATTAAATATCCATTTCTATTTGCTGTGACCAGAATAATTGTAGTCCAAGATGGGTAAATTTGGTAAATATATACCGAATGCGGCACAACTCTTAAAACGAAATACTATATTTTAAATTATTACCAAAAAAAAATATTTTCAAATGGAAAAAGAAATCACCGTCCAACTCCAACCGCGTTAACATGAACAGAAATTTAAAATTTTAAAAATAAAAATAAAATAAGAAAGAAAAAAATTCGGAGGCGTGGTCATGAATGAAAAAGCCCCACCACCCCCACTACATCCGCGCCTACACCAATAGACAGCATAGCTTCACCTCCAGGCCCAAAGAATCAAATCCGCCGAACCTTTTCACGTCTCTCCAATTTCTCTTTTTGTGAATAAACTCTTCAAACTCTTTCAGCAATACTGAATTTTCCCATTAATCCTCTTCCTCATCCCTAATTTCCCACCAAATTAATCCTCGTGAACTCCGCCTTCTTCTTTCCCATCCCCTGCATTAATACCGCCTCTCTCTTCTCTTCCCAATGGCTTTCCTCTCTGTCTTCTTCTTCTTCTTCTTCAATCGCCATGGACGGCGTTGATGCCCACCCACTCTCCGCCATCACGCCAGCAACCACTGCTACAACAACGACGTTTGTCACCGCCGTCAAGCGCAGGCACGCACGCAGAACACCGGAGGCTGCTGTGTCCGCCGTTGAGGAAGATCGCCGTGTGAAAGACATGGGGAAGAAGAGTGTGTACAGTCAGGCGTCGTTCATGCAATGGACGATCGCCGACGCCGTCCACGTGGCTAGATTCCATTGGATTCCCTGCTTGTTCGCTCTCGGCCTTCTCTTTTTTATGGCCGTCGAGTATACCCTCCGAATGGTGCCGTCCTCATCTCCGCCGTTTGATTTGGGGTTCGTCGCCACTCGGTCCCTTCACCGTCTCCTTCAATCATCGCCTCAGCTCAATACCCTCCTTGCCGCCCTCAACACGGTACGTCGTCCCCCCCATCCCAGTTTCAGATCTGAACCTATTCGATAAACGACATTCTAGAATCAAATCGCTCTTCTTCCTCTCTGTTCTTTTGCTGGTACAGAAAAGAATCTAAATCTGTTGGACCAAACCCAAGCAGGTGGGGTAGGATCAAAATCTGATCCCTCTGATCTCTTCATTTATGACCATATTTATTGACTTTGGTTTCTGAACAGGTGTTCGTTGGAATGCAAACCACTTACATCCTATGGACGTGGCTCATCGAAGGGCGACCCAGAGCCACAATCTCAGCTCTGTTCATGTTCACATGCCGAGGCATTCTAGGCTCCTCCACGCAGCTTCCCTTACCCCAGGTAAACGAACAAATACTGATAATTCTCCAGATTGAAATATTTGTTGTTGCCACATACAGAAAAACATGGGGATGTGTGTGGGAAATGGAAGTGTACATTACATGTTTGGCTGTATCAGGGACTTAATTGGAGATGGGTTTGATTTGAATGGTGTGAAACAGGGGTTCGTGGGATCGGGGGTGGATTTTCCGGTGGGGAACGTATCGTTCTTTCTGTTCTTCTCCGGGCACGTGGCTGGATCGGTGATAGCGTCGCTGGACATGAGGAGGATGAAGAGGTGGGAGCTTGCGTGGACGTTCGATGTGTTGAACGTGCTTCAATCAGTGAGGTTGCTGGGGACGAGAGGCCATTACACCATAGATTTAGCAGTGGGTTTGGGAGCTGGCATTCTGTTTGATTCTTTGGCTGGCAGATACGAAGACAGCAAGAAGAAGACAACACTTTTAGCTGTCTCTTCTCCCAGTAACGGCTCCACCAAAGAGCCTCTCCTCATGTCTTGTACCACTAAGTAAAGTAAAGGAGGCATTTTCCGTAACATATAGATTCATATGAGAGGATTAAGAAAATCGTTTAAGTTGATTATTTATTGTTTTTGTCTAATAATTGTGTTTCTTTCTCTAAAATTTCGTTATTTTATTGTGGATATTAACTGTGAAAGGGAAAAAAATGAAAGAGAGAAATATGAAATTAATGAGAACAATGTTAGAAAAGATATTGGATGGAGAAGATAAAGAAAATTGAGTTCTTATTTAAGATTAGAGTTAAAATGTATCCAAAATAAAAATATTAGACGAAAAAGATAAAGAAAATAGAGATCGGGTAAAAATGCTTTCAACTTAGGGAAAAATGTGAGCAATTTTATCATAGGGATTCCAATCCATCAGATCTGACCCGTTGGTAGTTGTATAATGTATTAGAGTTTTAATATACATATATACTCTTCTGGTCCTATTTATAGGGTAGAGAGAGAAGGTTTTTTTTGTCCTATTTATAAGTCACCTTATTAAATTTTTACTATGACTTTACCATGTTGCCCTTCATTTATTATAGTGTAGATAGTTATTTTTTTGAAATAGGTATATATTAAATAGGGGTAAAGTTGAAAAGTTGCTATATTTTAATAAAGAGTTAATGCAGTTTAAGGTTTTTCTTGGTCTGTATGAAACTTATTGGAAATGCTTTATAAATAGGACCAGAGGAGTATATTAACAATAATTAGGTCTATTGTTAGTCCAACTGTCCGAGAGGAAGCAGAGTTGATTAGGTATTGGCAATTAAGGTAATTCGTTTTGTATGATCATTTTGTTTTTCAATTAAAAGTTTCAAGTTCACGATAATTTTAAAAGGGAAACCAATGTTTGGTTGTCATTATTATATTTGTTTTATTTTCACATGAATTTGGGAGTTTTGTGGTGAGGGTGAAATACTAGTAATTGCAAAGGTTGACTTAAAATACGGGATATAACTATATGGGACTTATTTATTTATTTTTTGTCAGGATGGATATGAATGCCTTTGGAGTGGTAGATTTGAATGTCAACAATAAAAAAAAAAAAAAAGTGAATTGGCTTCCCCACTTCCACGAGCTTCTCATACGCGTTATTCAGCCTTCTTTTCAAATATAATGATAGTAGCAATTATGAAACCCGGTTGAATGGAGACCAAATTTTTTATATTTATTATAACAAATGTTCAAATATCACGTGCCATGTGAATCTATAATTAAAAAAATACTATCCCAAAAATAGAACACATTAAATGTCTGAGTTGAATATAGTGCACTCCTCTATAATAAATACCATCTTTCATGCTATTCTCAACACCCAAGTAAATCCCTTGGCTTAATGGATAAATGATTCACATCATCTAATATTTTTTGTTCTATTAAACAAGAGTCATAATATCAGAAAATTATTTTATATTAAAATTGGTTGCCTCACTATTTTTCATTAAATAAGACAAATGATATTAAGATTAAGGATTAAGAATATAATTTATAAATTTAAAAAACTAAACTGAAATTTAATACAGACTTGGAGCATCAAACACAAACTTTAATATAAGTAATTAACAGAAACTCCTGAGGTTAAAAAAACAAACATACTTTTCCAATATAAGTAGTCCACTGGTGATTTTTTTTTTTTGGTTGCTTTAAACAGTTGCCATAACTTATTCCCTGCACAAAACCCAAAACTTCCATGCTTTTTTGGGAAAAAAGATGCTCCAGGATTTTTTTTTTGGCCAACAAACTGTGTAACCCTCTAATGTATTGCCTTTTCATTAATTTTCTTTTGAATTAATGAAAAGGCAATAAAATTACTATCCTTACAAATAGATTGAAAGAACAATGATGACAGCAGTTCAAATGATTTTTGCACTTGTTATTCTCTCAAGTAATGTCTCAAATCTAAGTTTGGTATCTGGAGAAAATTATTGCTGATAAAACTTCACATCTATATAATCTGACCCAGCTTGACATTTCATTAATCTGACAAGTTACAGTGCAAACATTATTTGGCTCCAATGCAGCAACAATGCCTCTGAAGGAGGAGAAAAACGGAGACATAACGAAGCAGACATGTAATAAGGTTGTAACTGCAATTTTATGTGGGATTAAGAGTGGAATTTACAGTGTCCCCTGTAGTGTTGAGGAGCAATTATACGTACTTTGACTGAGAGACACATCTGTATATGAAGTATAATAACAATAATCCTATTCCTCAGACACAGAATCCATGTCCAAGGCACATGTACCATCATCTACATTGGCCAATGGGTTGTACAAATGGGAGCTAGGATCAGTACACCCAGGAACCAAATCCAAACTGCACCTGTCACCCTGCAGATTTATTTATTTTTTCAGTTTCTAAAACAACCACATCAGGAATAAAGAAGATGGTTTGAGGAGAGGTGGATGGGATCTAGTGGAGCTCACTGAAGTGGACCCCATTCCCTTTTCTCAACTCTATTTAACTTGAACTTTGGAAGTAACAAAAATAATCATTCTCATAAAAAAAGAAGCACATAATGAAGATTTGAAGAATGTGCTGTTTAGTACTCACCCCTTCTTTAGAAAGATTACCAATCATTGCACATCTAGTAACGACTATATTTGTGTCTGGGAATATTGCTTTCTCACATGCTCCTTCTTTACTCAGTTCCTCTGCCAATCCCTATCACAAGATTTACAACTTCCAATTCAGTATCATTTCCGCCATGTGCCCAAACATATCCCGTTTTTGAACTTTCACATATTTAGTTCCTCGAGTAGCTCATTTACACTTGAAACATGCCAAGCACACTTTTTAAGACTCAGCCATGACATGTCTGCCTAAATCTATTCATACTGGACTTGACATTCTTATGTTTTGTAAAATGAGTCTGTTAGAGAATCTGTCATGTTTTACCTCATTAAAGAAGTCAATTGGCTTGTTTTGCCACCGCTTAGGAACTTGAAACTGAAGCCTGTAGGGGCCATCCCAGTCAACTCCATTTGTAAAGGAGAAGATCAAATTCAGAGCTAAAATAGAAGAGGAAAAATTAGAACATGATGAGAAGACAATAAATGGTTTTACAAGAGGGGAAAAACAAGCAGAGAAACAAGTGTACCATGCTTAGGAATGCATATCTGGATGGTGTATATTGGGGCATCAGCTTTGCCTCTATCTTTTCTCAGCATTTCTCTTGGCTCACCACCGCACATAATTGGCTGGTTAAAACCTCCTGAAAAGCGTGTAACTTCACAACTTAATCCCAAAAAACATGCCTAGCAATATGAATACCATCAAATCCGAAGTAATATGAACTACAGGGCAGCCTCACTATAACTTGATAAGTCAAATAGTGAAGTCTCCTGAATCATCTGTGGAACTGTTTGAACTTTAAAGGATTAAATTCTTCTACGTTTCGTGAAAATATTTGTGGGATAATTAAGTGAGATCATCAAAATTACCGTTAAAACCAACTCCAAATTCTTCGTTGGGGGCAAGTTGAGTTGCTGCTGGATTATAAAAAAGCTTTAGCTTTTCTCCCTGTCAGGATGTGAAAAGATACTTAATTTAAGACAAGAAACTATCAATGGGCTGAACTCTATATTGTACCATCATACTTACCGAAGCAGGAGGAAGACCATTCATGGTTTTCCAGTAGACAGGAGCTATCCCAAGTTCAAACATAGCCCATGAAGGAAGTTTGTACCTAAAAAGCATCATAGTAGATTTTGTAACATTGCACATAAAGATAACTGAATTCTTGAGAAATCAAATGCTCTTGGAGCACAAAGAACCCTGCAACTTGAGACAATAACTAGAAACTTCAGTAAGTAAAAGATATCTAGTTGGAGTTTCATACTCCTGAATTTCCTCAGCTGGGGCTGCCACAGAAACAGCAGCGGCACTGATTTTTCTGCTGACTTTAACATTTCTCTTGTTCACCGGTGAAGAATTTGTCAATGGCACATTGAGAAAATTCTTGGCTGCATCAGAAACGATACAACTGTAACAATAAGAAAAATACAAGACTGATCTAGTTTTATGCAAATTCGGAGTTTAATGCTTTTTGCCATTCAAACTGACAATCCACATCTTCCCAATACTGGGTGAGGTAATAGGTATCATATCTTAAAGGAAATTTGAATTAAAAAATAAAACAAATTGTTTTCTTCGCATCTACAGAAATCATTCTGATATTTCTGCACATTGTACTATTGAGCTGAGGAATGACGTGAAGTTTATGTTGTAGTAACGATAACTGGCTATTAGAGGAAAGAAGCTCTTTAGGTTCTCGTCTAAGTAAGGAACTTATTCCCAGCAATGGCATCATGCAGATGAAATTGTCAAAATTGATGTAGATTTATGGGCCATCATCAATCCATCAACAATTAAAAAAAAAAAAAAATTGTATGATTGCATGACCAGGGCAAAAAAAAAAAAAAAACACCTTCAATTTATTTCATTGACAACTTCTATTGAGGGTTGGTGAAAAATACGAGCTCCTTTGTTGATTCAGATAGCTCTATAAGCCGAAACTCCTTTTTTTCACAAAGAAAAAGGCAAATTTCTCCTCATATCATTGATCCAAATGGATCATTAGCACCGAGTATTCAATCACTTTCCTTAAGATTAACATAACAGAGTAACAAAAGATTTTTCCTTAATCGAAGTTTGCACACAACGTTATCAGAATCGTTGAGCATAAGGGAAGTTATTTCCTACTAGGACGTCCAAGTACGTAACAAAATGGACTCGATTCTAAGATTTAACACATAGCAAAAAGAAGAACAGAGAAGAGATGGAGCCTTCACCGAGCGTGCGGGAAACGCCACAAGAGACAGACCGCTTGGCCAAGAATGGTTGCGTGGAAGATGCGAAGATTGACCCATTTGTTGCCGCCATGTTTCACACTTTCTTTCGCTATAGGAGGAGAGAAATGAAAATAGTTGAAGTTCAATGCACTAGCTGGACATGTTTATAGATAAAGAGGAAAGATGTGATATTTTTCAGTATATGTACGCGGGTTAAGAATTTGCAGATAGGGCAGAAGTTTTGGTGGCAAAACACCGAAAAATCTTGTAATAGAGACAAATAAAACGAAAGGGTTTATCTCAGAATCAAAAAATATCTGGACCTTATTTCTCCGACCTCATTCGTGAACACAACTCTTGGCCAAAACCCGTCGCGGGTTTCACCGCCTTATCTGTTTTTCCTAATTCCTATTATTTCTCTTTCCACTTTTCCCTCTCCTTCTCTTTAGCCCACATTTTAGTTCAAAATTTCAAGTTTAGCCCCCAATTCGACAAATAACAAGTCTCACAAGTGGTTTGAAGTCTTAAACTTTCATTTCACACAACGACATGCGCTGAGCATATAAATCGATCGCCTCATTAAAACACAATCCAGCAAACGACTTCAAGCCTCAAGGCCTCGTTTCTCGTTAGAACCTCAAATACAGAGACGAGAATAACACAGGCCTTTCCTTTTCGCCCATGGCTCTGATCACCTCACAGACCAAAAACCCCATTCTCCATAACTTTACCACCTTTCACCGCTCAATCCCCCGGCTAACTAATTCTGAGTCCTTCTCAAACAATGCTAGAGCCCTTAAAGTCTCGAACTTCAATTCAAATTCGAACAAACTTTCCCTGAGAACAAACCCCTTCAGAACGGTGCCGGTTATATCTGCCAATGCGGCATTGACAGAAGCATTGGAACCAGCAGAAGAAGGGAATGCAAAGTACAGGAGAATTCTGCTATCGGACGTAGAGGTGAAGAGAGAGAGACGAGTTTTCTTTGGGAGGAAATGGAATTCGTTGGATTTGGGCACTGCTGGTGTTGTATTGGCCATGCATATGCTTAGTCTCTTTGCACCGTTTTGTTTCAATTGGAGAGCTTTCTGGGTGGCCATGGCTCTGTATGTTGTGACGGGTCTCTTTGGCATCACGCTATCTTTCCACAGAAATCTTTCTCACCGGAGCTTCAAACTTCCCAAATGGCTTGAGTATCTCTTTGCGTATTGTGGGGTTCTCGCTCTTCAGGTAAATTCTGGTTCTTAAAAGCTCTCTTCTGATTTTTTTTTTTTTTTTCATATTTTGGTTTTGCAAGAAGTGTTTTCATTACCAAATGGTACCAAGGCATCTGACATAAGAAAACGAGGAGTTTGGCTATCAAAAATACTCTTTTTTATGTCAAATATTGCATTTCATAAATTTTAAAGATTTGAGCATATGATTTATGAGAGCAGAGCTTTTATAGCCTCGGATACTGAGTCTCATATTATCCATTTTGTTAGACTGTACTCCCGTTAGCATCTTGTTAGCAGATTATATTGAAACGAATTCAAGTTTTTGGAGGGGGAAGAAAAAAAAAACACAAGAATTGTCTTTGAAAGATGAACATGTGATATCTAAGCTCTGAGAGATGAAATAAAATTTACTCCTTTTCCTTTGGTGATTTTGATTGGTGTGCAGGGGAACCCAATTGATTGGGTGAGCACACATAGGTACCATCATCAATTTTGTGATTCAGAGAGAGACCCACACAGCCCCACAGAAGGATTCTGGTTCAGTCATATGAGCTGGTTATTTGATACCAAATCTGTGGTTGAGAGGGTACCTATGATCTATGAATCCCTGGTTTTGTATCCCATCACTTCTTAACAAGCGAAAATCACAGTTCATAACCTTGTTGCAAATGTTTTGGGATGTGTATGTGCAGTGTGGAGAACCAAACAATGTTGGAGATTTAGATAAACAGTACTTTTATAGATTCCTCCGAAGCACTTACATTTTGCACCCCCTTGCTTTGGGAGGGCTGCTTTATGCCATGGGAGGTTTTCCTTTCCTTGTTTGGGGAATGGTAAGGAAATCTCTTTTATTTTCTTCTTTATCATCCTGGGAATCAATCAAAGAGCCTCATTTTTTTTTTTAAAATAAAGAATGAACTGAAACTCACGCATATATATGGTATGACTGTTGCAGGGTATGAGAATTGTTTGGGTATACCACATCACTTGGCTAGTAAACTCAGCCTGCCATGTCTGGGGGAAGCAAGCCTGGAATACCAAGGACTTATCCAGAAATAATTGGTATACTTACTTTTACCCTCATTGAAAATTTCTCCCCTTTTTTACTCTTCCTGTCAAGTGTTTTTATCCTGCAATTACATGGTATCTTAGTATTATTACTATTGGGTCATGTTTGAGTATTATAAGGCCTAATTAGATAGCTTCCAGAAATAGTTTTTCATCTTGTTTCACAAAAATCAAGTTTCACTCAATCAACTTAATCAATGACGGTGTTACAATTTTCCCCCATGAAAATTCTGTTTTTCTGTCAGGTGTGTGTGTGTGTGTGTTAACTTACAGCCATGGTTGAGCAGTATCTGAAACAGAATTTCACCATGATGGAGCAGGTGGGTGGCAGTGCTAGCATTTGGGGAGGGATGGCACAATAACCACCATGCTTTTGAGTACTCTGCGAGACATGGCCTAGAATGGTGGCAAGTGGACATGACTTGGTACGCAGTGAGATTTCTGCAACTTATTGGCCTGGCCAGTGAAGTCAAGCTTCCTTCACAAGCGCACAGACTAAGAATGGCATTCAACAACTGACGCATTCATGGCACTCAACAATAGATTGATCAGCTCATAAGCGTTGCTTTCATCCCATGTCAATGAGTTAATATCATTGTTAGTCTTTATTGTCCGGTTAAATTTTGATTTTGGTCCCTATAATGTAGTATTTTTTGGTCTGAGTTTAATGAATGGTCTTGATACTTTTAATGAGTTATGATTTTGGTCCCTATACTTGAAATTCATACAAAGTCTTTATAAAACTATAAGGGCCAGAACCAACAATTTGAAACCACAGGTGCCAAAACCAAAATTAGATCAAATTGTAAGGACCCACAATGATATTACCCCTTGTCAATCAATCCTCAGTGTTGAATTTCAGTGCACTATTGCCCATTGTGGGTGGGACTAGCATGGCTCCACGCTACTAGAGAGATTTATACCCTGCTTGGTACATAAGAAAATAGTGGAATCCCTCTTTACTGTACACCAGAATGAAATAAATATGCAATATCTAAGAATGTTTGGTGCATGTGCGCACAAGAATGCAGTTCCACATGTTTCTGTCTTCTTATCACATCTTTTTTAATAATGGTCCACTTCTCTGTTCTTGCTCAGCTCATTTTCAGCAACGTGATAAAGCATAGTTAGGTGAAAGCCACGACGATGCTCCCTAATTCAAATTGGTCGTTGTTTGAAAACACGTTTGTGTGTGTTCAGTGGTTCTATCGTCATTCTCTAATCTCTATGAAGGTCTCTGTTCAGGAACAAAATTATAAAATATATATAATACAATACATTTATAATTGGCACGGCGTCTTGCCATTAATATAAAAATTAGATAACTAATTTGCAAATATTAAAAAAGTAATTAAGTTAGTTATTTATAATAAATATGTATCATTTGTGTTAAAATGTCCTTATTAATCATATGTATTAAAACTATTATTTTATAGAATCTTTAACATAGGCAATCATAATTATTTTGAGAAAAAATAAATAAATATAAGAAATAAAATAAAACAAAATCTTATATTTAAAATTAAATTAAATTTTGAACTAGCTCTTAAATAATGGTGTGGTATTAAATTACTTTCATGATTGAACTTGCCTTGCAAGGTACTTCAAAGCCTGTTATGTTGGGGCCCTTAAAATCTCTACTTCTTCGAAAGGAGGGGTAGTCATTCTCAAATCGTAAATATCAAACTTCTAATTATTTATTTAAGAGATAAGAGCTTATAAGTACTCACTTCAATCCAGGTTAGAAGTATTTTTTTTTTCTATAGTGATATTCCTGGAACTCATTTACTTTCTAGAAGCCTGCAATGAAATTTAATTTTTTTTTTAAAAAAAATTGCAATACTCTACAAAATCTTATCTCCAATATTACCACGACTAGCCACTCTTCTTTTATAAAATTTAAGAAATATTTATAAATAATGTAATTTTATAAATTATATACTCCTCCGGTCCTAAATATAAGATCTATTTTGTCGTATAATTTATACTACAAAATAGATCTTATATTCAAGACCGAAAGAGTATATAGTATGTATATATATATATATTGGTTAGATAGCTTGATCAAGCCATACATAAAAAGAGGTTGGCAATGACAAGTAGCTCTAATGGTAACAGCTCCCGCCACATTTGATGAGTTCTTAAATTTGAGTTTGACATTAACATGTTTTTTGTTTATTAAGATGATTATAGAATAATCTTAATTATAAAATAATATCATGCGATCTGATAAAAAAGAAAAGTAATATCATGATGATTTCACAATCATAACTCACTAAATAAAGATTAAATAAAACACTTGCTTAAGATATTTAAATACAGTCATGGCATAGCTGCCATATCATTCACTTCCACCTCATTGTGTTGTCACCATATTTAATTACAGTGACATTCACAAGCCATGCCTAATATATACGCCTCAAAGATGCTTTTCTTTTCCTTTTTCTCCCACCCAAAAAAACAAAAAACAAAAATACCGCATCCACCGTCCATTTTTTTTGTTTGATATTTGCACACCGTCCACTTTAATTATAGCCTGTCTAATTATTACATTACGAAAAATTAATCACTAGGTTCCTGTAATTTTAAATCAGTTGTAGCTTAGTTCCTAAACTTTACCTTAGAGCAATTCAAGTTCCTATAGTTTTGATTTAGTTAAAACTTAATTTTTAAACTTCGACTCGGTGCAATTCAGTTCATATAATTTTAATAATCTAAAACATTAGTCCATAAATTGTAGAAAATAAAATTATAAAGACTAGAGTTTTTTTTTTTAACTCAACAACCAATATTTAAAATAATTAAATTGCGGGCATTAAGTTGCACTAAGTCAAATTTTAAGAAATGAGTTAAAACTATAGAGATTACAATTGAAGCAAAGATCAAATAATCAATTTTCCCCTGTTATTATTATTTTATCCCTCTTGACATTGAATATTGATTCGTCTTTATCAACATGAGATTAGGGAGGTTGAAGGTCAATTTAAATATGAATCATGCTTACGGATGTTTTTAAACGTTTAATATTTACTACGCACGCAAATGTCGCTTTTGAAAAAGGACCTCAAAAAAACAAAAAGCTTCCTTAATTACCTACTCTACTTTTGTCAATTTCTAGTCAAATGGATTGCAAAAAAAAAAAAAAGGAATAGATTAGTTAATTATACCAAATGTGATATAATTTTAGTAAAAGATTTTTGCATAACATTAAATTATATATATAAGTTTATGAATCAGATAAACTGGTTCAAAAAAAAAATTAAAACATGAGACATAAAATTTATTAAAGTCTTATATTTAAGATTAGATCCCACTTTCAATTAATTATATTATAGAACAAAGACGATAATATAATTTATAGTTAACTAGATTGAGAATTTTTTTTTTTGGGGAAGGGAGACCGTAACCTCTTACTTATAAGAGTTTTTTTTCCCGGCCCCCGTTAAAACTTACCACTTTCGATCCTAATTATAAGAGTTAGTTGACTAATTTGAGGATATTAAGAAAAAAAAGTTAAGTTAGTTATTTGTAACAAATATGTGTTGTCTTTCCTACAATACTCTTGCTAATCAAGTATATTGGTTAGAACTACTATTGTTAGAATGATTACCTTGAAAAAAAATATATAAATATAAGAGACAAGTATATTGGGATCTTACATCTAGGATCAAAATAAAAATAAAAAAATCTTATATTAAAGACCGGATGTAATATAAAGCATTTGTATGCCACTAGATTATAAGAAGGGGATATCGGCAGAAATGTTGCATGAGATCTGGTGAAAGAAGCCTCTTCTATAATGATACAGACCAAACCTACATGTATGACTTTTCTTTGTCCCTTTTTTCTTTTTCCAAATTATATCATCCACAGTCCACTTTCTTTTTTGCAATCTGCGCACCGTCCTCCTTAATTAATAATTATGCCTTGCCTTTATTATTGTTGTTGTTGTTATTATACGCTGAAATATAAGTTTATCAAATTAAATTTAGTTCATAAGTTTTAAAGTGTGTATATATATTTTTTACTTTTAATATCATCAGTCTTATTTAATGAAATGCTGACAAATCATGTTTAAATTTTAAAAAATAAAAATAATTATATTAAAGATTTAAAATTCAAGACATGTTTTTCGCATTTGTTAAGTTAGCATTTTCTATTAAATAAGATTGTCAATTTTTAATATTAAAAAAATTAAAAGCACACCTCATAAATTTAAAAGACTAAATCTTTTTACCAAAAATTTAAGAGACTAAATTGAAACTATTAAAAAAAACGTGTACTTTACTCTCTTTTTTTCCCTTATACTTCTTTAATTCTTACTATAAGAATTACTTTACCAATTTGGATGAATAAGAAAACTGGATAAATTATTTAATTTTAATAAATATGACTTGATCTTTCTAAAATACTCCTATATAATATTAGATTATGTGTCAGTTTATAAATTAAATAAATCAGAGTAAGAAAAAACAATAAATATGAGAAATAGAATGTATTAATATTATATATATATTTAAAATCAAGACTAACTTTGCAACTAACTCTATGGGATTATTGAATATTGAATACTTTAGCCATCAGTCAAATAAGAGATTAGAGGTTGAAATCTAAACATGAATCACGTTTATGGGTCATTTTAAATTACTACCTCCCATCCATAATCTAAAAAGTAGATAATTAATTTGGAGTGGTTATCAAAATTAGTTAAATTAGTTATTTGTAATAAATATGTGTTGATCTCCTTGAATTACCCAATTTAACCATGTACATTAGAATTATTAGAATTATCCTTTGTTGAAAACCTCTTATAATTAATAGAGATATTTTAAAAAAAAATAAATTAGAAAAACAAAACGAGTTAAAATTTTATATTTAATCATGTTAATAATGTATATTAGACTTGTTAGAATTTCCCCAAACGCTGATCTCACACGGGTCAAAAAGTCTTCCTTGCATACTTTTATCAGTTTCATTTGCAGGTCAGCAAAAATATCAAGTTTCAGTTTCCCACAGGGCACGTGCCTCCACGTGACCATGCCAGACTCTGACTTGCTTCGCTCTAGCGACGATCCACTATATCCACCAGGGTTAGTCTTTAAGTTAATAGAGTACTTACAATCGCTCTTTAATAAAATTTTCATATTGATAACGAGATTTAAATTTATAACTTTATGAATTATGAACTGACTTATTCTCAAATAGACTAATTTTTATTGGCATATCTTTTAAAACTCAAAACTTTTGTTTTCAGCTTTGCCAACCCATATAAAAACAATGAATCAAAATGAAATTATTCTTTCAATAAATTTAGGGTAAATTGAAAAAAATGTTAATTACTCCTCTGATTCTTAATATAAGACCCATTTAACTAATTTGATTAGATTAAAAAAATTAGGTAAGTTAGTTAATTATAAAAAATGTGACACGTTTTTCCTAAAATACCATAATCATCTTTCTTAATACCCAATCTTCCTCTTCTACTTAATTATAGTTGAGGGAGTATCCATAGGAGTAATTTAGAGAAAATTGATAAATATGAGAAATGGTTCTTATATTTAGAACCAAAACAAACTCAACAATTGGGTCCTATATTAAAGACCGGAAGAATATTAATTTTCTATGTGACTTTTCCATGAATTAATTCTAAAATACACACTATAATACGCACTAAAGGGAGTATATATAATTATTAAACACATCCTGCAAATCCAAGGTTAATTAATGAGCTCATGCCATTATAATTGAAATTCACACACCCACACACACATCTTGATTCTTGGATTAAATTTACAGTCACCACTTAACTAAAGTACGTATACTAACACTTCTTTTAATGAGAACGAAGAAAAAGAATGACTCTCAAAGTGGAACACAAAATTCAGGGAAAAAAAATAAAAAAGGCAAATTTGAAAACATAGACATATTAGGCACAAACACTTTAGGAAACAAAAAAGAACAAAACCAACCTTGAGCATCGAGAAGCACCAAATGATTCATTATTACTACTCTTCAACTTTAACAGAAGAATTACCATGCTCTCTCTAATCACCTCGAGGTTCCACCAAAAATTATATTTAATTATATGCGACATAACAACATTTGGAATTTCGAAGCCATCGGATAATGTAAAACAAAAACACAAACAACTATATTTATTATTAATTATTAATCACACACAAAGCCACTCACAAAAGGCATTACTTAGCTTGTTTGTAATATAATAATATAGAATAGAATAGTAGCCACGGTAAATATGCACGGGAGAATATTTAAAAAGCACAATCATGAAACCTAGCTCTCTCTGCGGTTTATTGTTTTTAGTTTCAAACATTGGTATATTCAAACTATCTAGCTAGCTACGTTGTTCTAAAATAATGATAATAATAATTTTATTATTATTACTACTGTATATGCACACATTCACATGACTTATTGATTATGATAATCATGGGTGAAAAGGCAATTAATTAATTTTGTTGGGAAAATTTGAGAGATAATAATAAGTATGGGACTACAGGGTGTGAGCATGAGTGGTTCAGTTCCCATACGAAGACTGCCAAAAGTTGGGTGCTATATTATTTATCTGACACTGCATAATAATGCATAAATAATACAAAGACAGTAATTATTATGTTAAGCAGAGAAATTGCATGCTTACGTCATTCCAAAGCATGCCTTTCAAGCAACAATTTCGAGGTGTCCATAAAAATAAAGAACTTAGTCCTATATGTTACTCCCTCCGTTCCTTATTATAAGAGACGAATAACCGAATTACGTTGATCAAAAAAACAGTTAAAATTAGTTAAGAACAATCAATGTGTAAAAAGTATAATCTTTTTTCCAAAAATGCCCTAATTAATAAGGAGAGAGAGCATGAGAGAGAACAATTAAATTATTAAAAGAAAGAGAAGTGAGAAAGAGAGAGAGAGTGAGTTGGAGACAATAAATATAGGTAAAATAGGAAATCAACACAAAAAAGTAGAGACAACTTTTAAGTGTCTCTTATATATAGGAACATGCCATAAGCATCAAATGTCTCTTATAATAAGGAACGGAGGGAGTATTAATTAATTATTAACATGCCACCATATATTATAATCCAATCGTGTTACTATTGTTTAAAGGTTAAATTATCGGTTAACCCATAACTGCTTTTCATACTTTGTACGGTTAAAGTGTGTTTTTAAACTCTCTCTCTCTCTCTCTCTCTCTCTCTCTCTCTCTCTCTCTCACACACACACACACACACACACACACACGCACACGCACACACACATGTATCCTGCGTCTCTCAAATTGATGATGAATAGGAAAACAATGCTATTCGATTCATTTTCCCATGATGGTGTATATATAATTAATCTTGAATTTTAAACTGAAAACTTTTATTTTGAATACGTGCGAAACAACCTGGTAAGATTTTTAATATTTTGTGGTCTTTGTTGATTATTTGAGGATTACTATTATTTTGCTTAATTATTCTAGCGATGTACAAATCAAATTTTACATATGGAAAATGGCAGTTTTTTCAAAGAACTTGTTACGACAAATAACAGCATTGAAATAGAACTCTACCATGCATCCATAGTTTATGAAATTGAGTAAAGATACATCCGATCTTATTTTTTAATTATATTCAGCACTCTGATCTTAAAGCTTTTGTATATAGTATTCTAGTAATATTTTTGGTACATCTAACATTTTAATCTTATTTTTAATACATCCAGTACTCTAAAGATGAGGATACTGAATGTAACTAAAAACAATAACATTGGAGCGCCTTATGTATTGGGAAAATAAGATTAAAATGCTTAATGCACTCGGGAAATAAAATCAGAAAATGCTAAATGCATCTTTACCCTATCAAATTTCCATTGAAGATAAATTAGGACTAGTCCAATGCAAGCAAAATCAAGCCTTAATGCTACTTGTTAATATAGAATTTAAATGGGGTGGCATGCATAAGTCTCAAGCAAAATTAAACTTTGATGTCACTTGTTGGGAAAGTAGACAAAACTAAAAATATTGTGTTACTCATAAGAAGAAAAATATAAGTGAGTTCCACACTATACTTCAATCTAATAAAACTTAAAAATCCAAGTTTTTGTTTCCATCTTTTCACTAACACATACACCATTGCTCCCTCATATCTTGCAGTCATGCTTTTTAAAAGAAACTGATGTCTGTCTCGCGTATAAATAACTCGTCGGGTCGTTAATTAACGCTTTTTGAAATATTTCCCATTAAAATTCATTTAGAGGAGACGTGAAGTTGTGTGTTTTTCTATATTATTTAAGGTTAGAACTGAGAAAAAAGTTATTTTCAAAGAAAATTTATGACTCAACTACTTTTTCTTAACTTCAAATCAGAAGTGATTTATAATAAGTATAAGAAAAATATACATAACGTGTGTGTATATCATTAACTTAATTTTGTGCGATGTGAGATTTCGTATATCTTAACATACCCACAATTACAGTTTTAACAAATGCCAATTAATTAAGTTTTTTCCTATGGGAAACTATCACTATGGTCCTAAATATAAGTTACTTATAACACATTCTCGCATGCTAAGAAATGCATTAAATTGTCCAAAATTTTCAATTATTTTCTTATTAAAGTTTTATATTTCTACATTTAGGAATCATTCTCAAATCTCTTCTTTCTTTCTCTCTTTCCTATAAGAATTGACTAAGAATGAAATTGAAAATAAGCATTAAATATACCACAGGTGATTTATATTTATAATCAAAAATTTTCTTCTTAAATGACTTGCACTTTAAGATCATACCTGTATGAGGATAATGATTTACTAGTAATTTGCAACTAGAAGATGACCGTTAAATTAATATGAGCAGAAAGAACCTATAATTTAGAGCTTCATCATGCTCGGGTCTGAATGAGGATGAATGGTAGAATGGAGGAGAGTAGCCCATGATTTTTGCCCTCAGAAAAGGCTGGCTGATTTCAGAACTTCATTTTCCCCGAGAAAGACAAATAATAAAGCACCAAAAGCTTCTGAATGAAGCAGCCAGGTGGTCAGGTGAAGCCAACAACTTTTCATCCCTCCGCCTGTCATACTCTTACACACCCTTGTTTATTGGGCGGTCCATCCCAAACTTTTTTTTTCCCTTTTTTTAAAAAATCTCAATACAGCTTTAAAAGTGTTAAAAGAAATTAACGCTGTAGAAGGAGTAATATTTTCTTAAACATTTTAAGGATAACACTGTTATCGGTCTTAATTATAAAATTTTTGTACAAAATTTTATAATTAAGACCGGAGATAATATTAAACTAAGAAAGCTTTTAAGTATCTAAGGCAGTGAACAAATCAAAGGAGAAGAAGAGCTAAGCTAAGGCAGTAGTAAATGAAATGAAAGTGAAGGAGGACGGTAATAAATTAATGGAGGAGGTAGGGCACGCGAGATGACCGGGTACGGGAACAGCAGGTGAGGAAGGTCTCAGCTATGGGGTGAGGTCGTAGAATGGCCCGGTAGATACCCCGCATTCACCTCGGTAATCAAACCCCACAACACACCCCCTTCCTCCCCTCCCCTCCCCTGCACGCCTTTCCACTCTCTTATTCTTCTGCACTTTTCTTCTTCTCCAGTACTTGTCACCCTCCTTGGTATTTGTTCCTTTCCCTATTCCTCCTCCTTCCATTCTCATTCCTCAGTCACTCTCTCTCTCTCTCTCTCCTCTCTCTGTCTCTCTCTTTAAATACCCCATCAGGCCTCACCTAGCTTGCTATTACAACCTTATCAGCATTCCCTCGACATACAACAAAAGAAAGCTCGAAACCAATAACGAGAAAGCTAAGCCACTCTCTGTGTCTGTCTGCTGCTTTCTTCGTTCGCATTGTCACATTCCATTTGGTCTCAGAGCTTCATCACATTGGCTATACTGTGGTTTGTGAGGTTAGTGAAGAGTGTGTCAAAACGGGTCTCCCACTGTGGATGCTTGGGCTCGGCGCGGACCGACTGTGGGCCGACATGAACCGCCTCCTCGCCTTCCTCTTCCACCAGGTCTCACAACAACCTTAATTACATAACCCGTTCCTTAACGTTGTCAGTTTTCAGTTCTAGCTCATCAAACAACGCACGAACGTCATGGTTAACAGTTTCAACAAAGACGAAGTTACGCGCTTCATATGAATATATAATGATTCGTTCATTTAAGAATATTAAAATTGTTGTTATAACGGTGCAGGGAGTTCTGGACGAGCAATTCCTGCAGCTTCAGCAGCTTCAGGACGAGTCTTCTCCAAACTTCGTGTCCGAGGTTGTCAACATTTACTTCCACGAGTCCGAGAAGCTTCTCCGAAACCTCAGATCATTGCTGTATGTCTATATACATAGATATATATAAATATATGTCCATTCCCATCTGTTTCTTCTCTAACTTATGACGATGCTAATAACGAAAATGGGTGCAGAACGGATAGGGAGCTGTCGGACTACAAGAAAATGGGAATCCATGTGAACCAGTTGATGGGAAGCAGTTCAAGTATTGGCGCCAACAGAGTTCGAAACGTCTGCGTCGCGTTTCGTGCTGCCACTGACCAGAACAACCGTGCCGGGCACGTGCCTCCCACTTTCTTCTTCATTAGTCTCCCACTTATATAAAGTTTAGGGTCTTTCTTCTTACTTTGCAGTACTGTGTCTGCTTCATTTCAGATGCCTGCGAGCTTTGGAGATGCTAGAACACGAGTACTGCTATCTCAAGAACAAATTACACGAACTTTTCCAAGTACTCTTTTACACTGCCCTATTATTATTATTATTATTCCTCAAACAACTCGTACTTTGTATTACTTTATATTATTCATTAATTATTAATATGTAATTATATAATGATGCAGATAGAGCAAGAACGTGCTTTGGCAGCAGGAGTGAGGTACCCAGCGCAGAATTAAAGAGGGCCGGGGTGAATGAAAGAGAAAGAGGAAAGGACGATGAATCAGATAGAGATGGGAAGGAATATGGTTTTGCGGTTGTAGTGATTGTATGTAAGGCTAGGGTTTGCCTTTCTGGTTGAAAATCAAAAGCCTCTTTTGTACTTTGTTAGTGCTGAGGTGGTCAGTGACGGATGGCTCTGGGGTTTTGTTCTTGGAATTTAGGTACTAGATAGTGTACGTACGTAGTGGCATAATTAATCATGTTTCTTCATGATAGTTGTATGAAATATTACCTCAATGTTGTGGTGGGAAGTTGGCAGAAAGAAACGTGCTTATAATATATTCTCATGTTTACGTTTGAATATGTCAGTGCCTCTCTCACAGTTGGATACATATACATGCACACACATATATATATATATGTATTGAATGCCAAAACTGGCTTACTTGCATCATTCTAAGCAGCTAGTACTGCAGAGCTAGCTAGCTAAGGCAAGGGTTTTCTGTTGTTCTCGTTTTCAGTACAATGTGACGACGCATGAAATAACATCACTTTTATTACAGTATTTATAGCTCTGTGGTCAGTGTCTGTCCAACTTTTTTCAGTACACAAGAGAAACACTGTTGGTTCTTTTTATTATGGGATTTATTATTTTATTTATTCATTAATTTGATGAGGAAAAGGAGGCATTTGATGGTTGAGAGTCAAATTGGGGAAAGGCCAAAACGAGAGAGAGAGTACATGTGTTTTCCAACTGTGATCACTGCAACAAGACTGAAAACCAGCGGGGGGTCCAACTCACATACAGTAACATTCCGCAACCATGGCACTAGATACCATAGATCCTACAACTCTGCTTTCACCCCAACCATTCCAAAGCTCCTTGCCTCTAGATTTTAATTCTATCATATTATATTATAATAAAACCAAAATTTAGTAGTACGAAAACATTCTTATGAAGTCATATCTCACAAGAAAGGAGTTATACATTTTTTTTCCTTAAAAAAATTTAGGTGACTTGAGTTTCAATAATTTGTTAGAGTTAGAGCATATTTTGATTCTCAGAAAACACTTACAAAGATATATACAAATCTCTTATGAATAAGATCCTTACATTGGTAGTATTATTCGACCTCATCATAACTTTACTGATTATTAACCGATTTGTTACTAACTAAATCAATTTTTTTATCACATGACTAAATCAATTTTTGTTGGTAAAAAAAAGTTATAAATCTGGTCATACATTAAACACAAATTATTAGTATTTGTACTTCTAATTCAAAAAAAAAAGTCCATATTTTTGGAAAAGAATTATGAGAATAAAATTGAACCATTCATTTTCCTAAAAAGAATAACCTTTCATGACTGTCAATAATATATTTGTGCTGAAGATTATTCTATATTAACTAGATAATGTTCGATGAAAACAAAAGCTATTACCTCCAATTCTTAATAAAAAAAGTAGTTCAAGATTGTATTTGGTCTTAAACACAAGACCTTAATTCACTAGTTTGTCTTCCAAAATTATAATTTTTACTTCAAAATATCTCTGTTGATTGTAAGGATTCTTACCTAAAGATAATTTTAATGCGTGTGATTGAAAAGGAAAGTTTAGAAAAATCTACATATATTTGATATAAATAACCAACTTAAGTAATTTCTTTAATATTTCATAATTGGTTATATAAATCCTATATTAAGAAGAGGAGGTAGTGCTAGATTATAATCAATGTACTCCATCCAATCATATTTATAAGTTTCAAATTTGGGAAAGGGTGTAGTCTATTTTATAAATTTCAATTTAGGTTTGTCTTAACATTTAATTTTTTTTTTTTAATGTTGCCTTTAATTATTTCTCTCTTGCCACATTTTTCCACACATTTTCTTTTATCCTTTTTCTCATTTGCTATAAGGGCATATTTGAACATAAAAGTATATTTCTAATCTTTTTATTATTTGAACTAATTTTAACTAGTTGTTTGTTATCCGTAAATTAGTTATTTAAACTATAATAAGGACAAGCATAACAAACTACATATATGTTACTCTCTGGTTTTATTTATAAGTCACTTCTAACATATTTCACATAGACAAAAAAAAATCTTAAACTTCATTAATTCTCATTTAAAATTCAACTTTTCAACTTTAACCCTATTTAATATACAAGGTAAAATTATATATCTATACAAAAAATTTCTTTCAGTGCCCTATAAATAGGAGTAAAAAAAGTCTTCTCTTTTTGCTCTATAAATAGGACCAAAGAGTACATTTTTCATGGGTAAACTTTTGTGCATATATAACGGACCTTTTTACATTTCATATATAACAAGTAAAAATTTTACGAAGAATCCCATATAAATACTATTTGAATTTTAAAATGACAAATTAGTCATTCTAATTTTATAAAGAACAAATAAGTCTATATGTATTCATTTGGGATTTGTAATTTTTGACAATTTACCTACATGTCCTTTCTTTCATTCCCTTTTTATCAGATCAAAGAGAGTTCTTCTTTCTCTCTTTAGGTTCTTTTCTCTCTCCCTCGCAATGTTTCCGACGTCCTTCTCTTTAAGAACAATTACAAACCCTCTCCTCACTTCCAAATCGTCCCTCTCCAAACTTCCAACTCCAATTCACTTGTTTAGGGTTCCTCCAAACTTCCAACTTCCAAAATTATTTTAAATTACCTCTACGTTCCTCATGTTACAATTCTTCAATCATACAATGGGCTACTTCTCTATTTCTCTAGCTTTCTCATGTCGCTTGAAGAACACATATTTGTATCATGAGGTTTCTCATTCCTCATTTAAATATATATGATGTAATTGTTCTCAGAAGGCTACTGGCTTTTGATAAATATCATTATTTTAATGGTCAATTATATTACAAATGTAGTAAATCATGAAAGTTATTATTAACATGTTTATTATGACATGCCTTAGGTGTACTTATCTACTATCTACTAACTTCTCAAAACGTTAACCCCATTGTTTAATTCTCCCAAAAGGTTATACTTGGTGGAAATTGATCAAGTTAATAGTATAAAAATAGTCAAATATATTTTTCAAGTTGTCAGTCACGTTACATGTCTAGTCAATTTGTCTAATAGCCCTCTAAAAAATTACACCAAATCTGAAAATGACTAATAACATGTTGCAAAACATGTTATGAAAATAGTCATATGCATTGTATAAGTTGTTAATTACGTTACACATTTAGTAAAATTGTATAAAAATGATTAGTAATAAGTTGCAAAATATATTATGGAGATAGTCAATTTCACTTCACAAGTTGTCAATCACATTACATGTTTACTAAAATTGTCTAGAAATTGCTAATAACAGGCTGCAAAACACATTATAGAATAGTTAAATTCATTTTGCAAATTGTTAATCATGTTCCTTATTTAGTAACATTATTTGAAAATGGCTAATAACAAGGTGCAAAATATGTCATAGACATGGACAAATTTATTTCACAAGTTGTGAATCATGCTACATATTTAATAAAATTGTTTGGAAATGGTTAATAATAGGTTGGGAAATATATTATGAAAATAGGTACTTTTATTTCACAATTGATCAGTCACGTTACATGTTTAGTAATTTTGTTCAACTTAATTCCCTGACTTTTTCCTAGTCTGTAAATGGCTAATACCAAATTGTAAAACACGTTGTGAAAATAGTTAAGTTCAATTTGAAAGTTGTCAATCACTTTACAAAACATATTGATGCTTTTCATTTTATGTAGTGGCAGTTTAGTCTTTTTACCAAACTTTGCAAATCCCAAATTCCTACCTCATGCCCATTTGGTCCTTTCACTTATTTACATGACCTATTTGTCTTTTTAAATTTCAAAAGGTATTTTTGGGTCATTTTCCCAAAATTTCACTTGGTTTGGGTAATGGTATTAAATTTAGGAGTATGCAAGATTTATTTCATGAATAGTACAGTTTGTAATTTATAGATGACGATGTGTTGCAAAGAAATTATAAATGTTGATCTTTTTTGCCAACATTATAAATATGGATACTATTTTTTTTGTAAATTTATATAGCATATCAATATATTAACATCAATAAATTAAATAATCAAGTAAATTCAATTATATTGAGCTCAAAAATTTTTTTACAAAAATTAATGTTGAGCTATAAATGATAAAATGTAGCAAATTTTTATTGTCAATAAATATTTTACTTGCCTCATAAAAAAACAAATTTACTTGGAGTATCTTAATTAATTTCGACGGATTAAATTTCACCAAGAAGAGTAATATATGTGCAAAGTAGCTTAATTAATTAAATGGCGACAAGACAAGGCATACCTTTTATGGAAAAATGTGAATATGTATTTGAGAATTTTACTTCTTTATATTCCTTTTATTCATATGATCCATGTATATGAAATGATAATAAACTTATGATTAGGTACCCATTCACAAGTTAGTGCGGGTAAAATTAATATGGCCCTGTTTAGCCCATAAAAATTAATATGGGTCGACTAGACCCATCTGGTTTGGCCCATCATGAAACAGGAAATTAAAAACGGCCAGCCTCCTACCTTTAGGTATATTAAATTATTGGTGATTAATTACATATAAATAAAATACACTGCTTTTACTTCTTAATATAAAAGCTTATTAGATATTTTAATACTGATTTTACAGTGGTGCAATTTTGACCCTTTTTTTTTTTTTGGCAATTTTGATCCCGAGAGGCAAAATTGCACCTAATGATCAAGTACAAAATTATACAAAAAAAAGGAGATTAGAGACAAAATTATACCTAAAAAATAAGATCAAGGGCAAAATTATATTATTGAAAGATTAGAGACAAAATTGCATCTGAGAAATTAAATCAAAGTTAAAATTGCATCTTAACCGCATTTAATATGCTCGTAAATATAAGATCTTAATTCACTTTATCTCATATATTTATTCATCCCCCAAAATAGCCCTTATGATGATTGCATATGTTAGCATGTTTTTATTTTAATGCACATGATTAATCAGAGTTTTTTTTTTAGGGAAAACAACACTCATTTATTATAAATAACTAACTTAATTAATTTTTTTAATATTCATAAATAAGTTATCTAGCTCTTTTTTTTTTTTGTTAAAGCAAAGGTATCCTCTTATTAGAGGTAATCCTATTCGAGACACTGTCGGGCACTAAATTTGGACACTTCTTCTAGCAGGGATTCGAACCTTGGTTCGTCACGTTGTGAGGGACTAGCCCCTTCCGCTAGACCTAACCCCCGTTAGTATCTAGCTCTTATATTAAGGACGACAAGTAGCAGTGTAAATTAAATTGGGCCACTTTGACCTACTTGGGTTGGACTCTTATGAGCGAGGGATAAACTGGGCTAGACTATGAGTCTACTAGTTTTTGTTTATTAATAGTTAATTACTTAATTATATGCTATAAAAAAATTTTGTTTTCCACCAAAGAAAAGTAATGTTATTTATTTAAAAAAAGGGGTCAAATATATAGTTAAACCAGCCAACCCACTTAACCAAAGAAAATTCTTTTATACAGAAGATTGCAGAAAGTAGAATGCCAAAGATCAAAATACATGATTAATTGATTTGCATGAAGGGAGTCGTGAGCTGCCTGTATCCCAAATTAAAGTTACTTTTATGGGAGTGATTGATTATATAATTGAAAGATGTGGGACAACGTTATTATTATATATAATTATCTCACTTTTCTTAATCATGGCCATGCGTAATAATTAAATTAAGGGAACAAGGACCACATTTAATCACAAGAAGCATATTATTCCTCACAAACCGACGGACTAGTCAAAGCTGGAAAAGTCATCAGTATACATATCCACAATAATATCAGATTATTTTGTAAAAAAGAAAAAAGAGAATCAATCATATCAAATAATAATATATTCCACATTACGTGCTTTACTCTTTATGCCATTTGCCTTTTCTACCCCTAAAATTTTTTAGTTAGACTTGTACATTACAACGTCTGATTTTAAATATAAGATTTAGTTTCTACCGCAATTTATACTATAAATTAAATCTTATATTTATAATAGGAGGTAACAATCACATGTATACTGAAAGGCTTCCTGCTCATAAGTGCAGATCAATGCATGCATACACATACATATTTTATATACACACATATATATAAGATAATTGGTGAAGTCTTCCTAGTATAATTATAAATCCGTTATTGCATGGTTACTAGCATTACTCAACATTCTATTAACCTTTTTATATTTATTTTTTTGCCTGAACCTTTTTATATTTATTTAGACAATATTTATATCAAGTTACTCATATCTATTATATTAAGTTTTTCAGTCATATATAATCATGTGTCATATTTTTAAAATATTAGTATTTAATAGCATTTAATTATAAATCTATATAAAACAAAAAAGAACACAGTTTATATATGTTGAGATAATTTGATATAATGAATATATTAATAGAAGTAACTTGACTTGAGTTTCTTTTCTTTTTATTTTTTTATAATTTAGTGAGACTTATATATACTAGAATATATATTTATATTTGTTACATGTAAAACGAAATCCTTCCAACCCTTGAGTGCAAATTAATGCATGCATACATACATACCATATATACATATAGGCGCATATATATATATATATATATAGTTATATATTGAGGATAAAAATTGGTAGTCTTCCGACATGCACTAACATAATTATAAATACATTATTGCATGGTTTGGTCGCCTTTTTTATTTTTATTTCTTTTTAAAAAATCTAGTGAGACTTACATGTTAGAATATGTTTATATTTATCACATGTGTAACGAAAGTTTCCAACCCTTGAGTGCAGACCAATGGATACACACATATATACTACTTTTAATCTTTAATATAAGAGTTAGTTTCACATTCAATTTGATTCTAAATATAAGATTATAATTTATTTTGTTTATCATACTTATATATTTTTTAAAAATAGTCCTTATAATAGTTACATATATAAATATTTCATCGAATGGTAGTTCTAACTAATACATATGATTAATAAAGATATTTTAGAGAAAATAAGACATATTTGCTATAAATAACTAACTAACAAACTTTTTTAATCTACTCAAACTAATAAATTAGCTCTTATATTAAGAAACGGAGATAGTATGTATATATATAATTATGTATATCTATATATAATATTGAGGATAAAAAAATTGGTAAAGTCTTCCCACATGCACTAGCATATATAATTAATATGCTACTATTTATATTTGCCACGTGTAGTATAACGAAGGAGAATACCGGAAAAGAAAAACAAGTAGTACCATTTTCGGTTTTTAATATAAGATTCAATTAATTAATTTGAAAAGATTAAAAAAGTTAAATAAATTTACCACTTTTTTTTCAAACTAATTTTTCTGACTAATAAATTGACATATAATTTAATGATACATATTAGTATTTTAGAGAGATCATGTAACATATATTATGATTAAGTAATATTTTAGTTTCCTTAATTTTTTCAAATTAATCAATTAAGTCTTATATATTAAGGACTGAAGGAGGTGTACAAGGACCGTCATTGACCTAGTAATGAAATTATATTACTACCTTTGGTTCTTAATATAAGATCTACTTGATTGACTTGAGTAGATTAAAAAAAGTTTGTTAAGTTAATTATTTGTAATAAATAAGTGTTGTCTCTCCTAGAATACCATTGCTAATCATATTTATTAGTTAGAACTACCATATGA
Source organism: Neltuma alba (assembly GCF_004799145.2). Classification (NCBI taxonomy): domain Eukaryota; kingdom Viridiplantae; phylum Streptophyta; class Magnoliopsida; order Fabales; family Fabaceae; genus Neltuma; species Neltuma alba. The sequence goes on along the minus strand of NW_021637538.1, from coordinate 127,830 downwards.
TGAAACCTTTAAAATGTGTGACTACTATAAAGATTTTTTTTTAAAGGATAAATATGAGAGATAAAGTGAATTTTGGTATTATATTTAGGACCAAATTGAATATCAAATTAGCTCTCATATTAAGGACATGAAGTAGTAATATTTATTATTCTAAAACATACCCGAGGAGGAGGAAGTTTTTTAATTAAAGTTTCTTTTTTATCTTAATCAGCTTATGCATTTATTCGTTAAAATAATAGTCAGTTAAAGAATTTTCTTTCATTTTATTGAATCGTATTTATGTTATTAAAATAAAACTTTAGAAAAATTTATTTCAAATTTTTATAAACATATAAAATGAAACATTCGAAGAGATCCTAATACTAAGATATGAACATATGAACATATAATGAATAAAGTAACTCTTAGAAGTTATGAATAACATATATCAACAAGTGTCCAGTGTCTGTGTGTCTGTCTTTTTTTCAAAGTTTATACACAAAATACGTCAAGACTCCTATAAAAGTTAATTAGGAGTTAAATTATTTGATTTTAAATATAAGACATTAATAATCTACTTTATTATCCCATATTTATTATTGTTTTCTTAAACTATCTCTATTTCTTATCAATTGTATATGTTAAGAGAGTTTGTAGTAAGGGATGGGTTCAATGCAAATAATTTAAGAGTTCGTTTTAAAAAAATTAATACATATTTTTACAAATAACTAATTTAGTTAATTTATTTAATCCACACAAATTAGTTGAGAAAATCTTATATTAAGCACTGAATATAGTGTTATATATAAAGTTTTAAATAAATTACAATACTTGTAGATAATGAATAGCATAACTCATTTATATATCTAATTTCTTTTTTTTTTGGCCAATATATTTCTAATTTCACATAACGCATATAAATTCACACTAATTTGATAAAAACTTAAGTGTAATATGATCATGCGCAACGTAGCTAACAAATAATTGCGTTTAGCTTGACGAGTGGCAGCCTAATATTGCCACCCTTAGATTTTACCTAATTTGGTAAACCAACCACACTCTAGTTGCTTTATATATGTGTTTTGTACCATACGATATGATTAAAAATTCCAAGGGAAGTTATATGATGATATGGCTTTAAATCTCTATACTCCATCGTCCAATTCTTAATACAATCTAGTTTATAATTAAATTAGAATTTCTTTTCATTTTAAACTTAGAATTATACACCTAATTTATATACTTATTGACGATAAATGCATGCTTATTTCATTAAAATATTTTTTAATAATTATTCATGGATGAAAATCCTTGTATAACGCAAAGAAAAATAAATAAATTTAAAATAGGGAAAATTAATCTTTTGGTTCTTATAGTTTTCAATCATTTGTAACTCAATTCTTATATTTTGACTCGGTGCAATTCAATTCCTATAATTTTGATTCGATTGTAATTTAAATCTTAAAGTTTGACTTGCTGTAACTTGGTCTCTTTATTTTTAACCATTTTATAATTTAGTTCCCTTTTTACTATACATGTAATTTTTTTTTTTAAAATAAAGACTAAATTATAAAATAGATAACATTATAGGAATCGAATTGCAGTAAATTAAACTTTAGGAACTAAGTTATAAAAGAATCAAAACAACAAAGATTGAGTTGTATTGAGTCAAATTTATAAGGATAAAAATTAATTTTTTTAAAAAAAAAAGCCAGTATTTAAAATGCGTTCGGTAATCTTTCCAAATGCATACACGGTAACTCTTTGAAGTGACATGAAGCCATTTGTGAAATTTGTCAGCGTCAACGTCAAAATTGTGGGGGATAGCTACCGTTGGCAACTACTTCATATAACCTGCCATTTCCTTTTTGAGCCCACTTGCCTTTTCCCTTGCCCCATCCCTTCACGCCCATTTCATACGCACACGCTTGCTCCCAGCCACCCCACTCTCATCTTCTTCCTTCCTCCTCTCCCCCCTCTATATATTCCTTTCCCCGCCTTCCTCTACTTTGTCAGCCCACTCCTCTGCTCTCAATTCTTCTCCACTACTCTCAGCTATGAAAGAGTCCTTTGTTGTCCAAGACTCCTACGTCTTCAAAGAAGAAACCCTCCTCACCGTTCTCAAGACCTCTCTCTTCTTCGCCGGCGACGGCTTCACCGTCTACGATTCTCACGGCCAGCTTGTCTTCCGGGTGGACACTTACGGACCCGACGCCCGTGATAAGGACGAGCTCGTCCTCATGGATCCTCACGGCCTCTGCCTCCTCACCGTTCGCCGGAAGGTAACCATACATACACCATCCTTCATTCCTGAGATTCATCCCCCCGGCCCCAATCTCACATCAAAACGCTGATGTTTCATTCTCATGGTTCCATACTTGAATTGAACTTCTACTGCTGGTTCACTGTAATTAGTTGTTTTGTCATGTCAATTGTTCTCTTCAACAGTTATAATTGGATAAATTGTTTTGTCCTTGTGAAACAGAGGCCGAGCCTGCATCAACGGTGGGAAGGGTACAAGGGGGAGAGGATGGACGGCGACAAGCCGATCTTCAGCGTGAAGAGATCATCGATCATCGGGCGGGCACGAGCGAGCGTGACGGTGGAGTTGTACGACGACAACAGCGGCGGAGAAGAGCAGCAATACTACCAGATCGAAGGTTGCTTCCCGCAGAGAAACTGTACGGTGTACAATGCGACGAAGGAATCCATGGCGGAGATCCGACGAAAGGTGGATCAGACAACGAGCGTGATGCTGGGGAAGGAAGTGTTCACGCTTTGCGTGAAGCCGGGGTTTGATGGAGCCTTCGCCATGGGATTGGTCCTCGTTCTGGATCAGATCAACGGCGACGATTACGTGGACAATGGAACAGAGCCTACGGTGCACCCCACCGCGGAGGATTAAAACCGTAAGCTTATCCCTGTACACGATTACTATTATGATCCCACTGAAGAAGTGTCCCTCTGGAAGGGAACCTAGTGCGCCCTTTTTTACAGGCTCATGTGCCCTTAAAATAATAATTGTACTTTGTAATGCAAGTCATTTGAGAGTGGCTTTGTGTAAATTATTTATTAATATTTGATAAAGTTAAAAGGTTAGCTTTTGATTAGTTTAAATGAAGACTTCTCATGAACGGCCAAGTGACTTGCACAAGGGGGTATATATAAAATATGTGTCATTTTAAAATTCATGTCGGCCTTGTGATTTAGATTTTGAGTGAAGGTTCTCCTGCCTTTCTTTTCCTCCAAAAATCCAAAGAAAACAAAAAAAATATATTACTTTTTAAATATACGGTTCATTTTGTATAGTAATTTGGAAGTGCTATTATTTTGCTTTTACTCACAAGTCACAATCAAAGGGGAACGAATTAACTAGAAGGATTTGTGAACTAAATCCTAACGCTAATGCCCTTCCCGCCGACGAAGACCTCAGCGAGCATATGGTGGGTGTGTCCTTATTTTCATCCTTCTATTAGTCTCTTTCTAATCTTTCATGAAAATTGGTGGTCATTATCTTTTAGGAGGTATTTGAATAGAAATCAAATTATGATTTTAAAAGTGTTTTTACGGTTTACAAAATAAATATGTGAAAAAATTTGTTTCGTTTTGTTGTTAAACACCCTCTTAGTCCATTTTATTTCCTATCATCTCATTGTATTCCATTTGTATTCTTTCCAACAACCTAACGTGCCATTGCTTTTCTAATCATTTTATTGCCATCCCCTAATTCTCTACATCATCTTGAACTTGAAAATAATCCATGTCGAGTTACGAGTATCAAGATTAAAATTGTCCTAATAAATATATTTCTCGATATTTAAATTTGTATTATTCTCTTTATCAGAAAGTAGTGCCATAAATAATAAAACTTCTTCTATGCAAAATTTTATCAAAGCTAAAATAATAAGGGAGAATGACAGAAAAAGAAGCTGAAAATTATAAATTCCAAATAAAGTTGGTAACACAACGTTATTTGGTATTGACAAGTCTGAATTTGCAAATAATAATAAATTTTTGTTGACATTTCTTGTTTGGCATTTACAAAATTCTAGCTTCTTTTTTGTCATTGTTCCAAATAACAATCCCTAACTATTTATTTACTATTTTTGGTCAAATTAAACTATAACTAGATCTTATATTTTTCAGGTTCTTAATGTAAAATCTAGTTAAGTAATTTGAGTAGATTAAGGATGTTAGTTAAATTAGTTAATATGTAATGTTTTTTTCCTCCAAAAACACCACATGCATCCTCCTTAATTTTCTTATCCCTCTCCTACTTGATTATTATTGGGAGAATATAATAGGATTAATTTAGAAAAAATTAATAAACATGAAAATAGATATTACATGTAGGATCAATATCAATTCTCCAATTAGATTTTATATTAAAGACTGGGTATTAAAATAGGGTAGAGTTTTTCGCCTGGGGATGGCTTGAAATCCCATGCCCTTTTGATTCAGTTCTGAATTCTCCCAAAATGAAGATGCTGTAAACGGTCTTATAGTCGCCTTCTTTTGCCAGATTATAGTATGGATGCTTGTATGTGTATCCTTTTAAAAATATGACAAAGACGGGAATTTAATGCTATACATATATGGTCCTATCCAATTCTATTTAAATTACTCAGAGTCTAATAAAATTTATCAATACTAAAGAATTTGGACTAAAGAAATACATAAAAAGATGGGCGGTTCACTTTTGGAAGTTGATGATATCAATGTCATATCGGGAAAGAAAAATGCAGAATGGGAGGATAATAAGATCAAAGATATGAGATTTTGGAATCACTAATAAAGCCAAATTTATATTTATATATATGTTGTTTGTTTTTGTTTATTAATGTTATTATGACTAGGAACAGATAAGTATTGTTGATGATAGTGCCGCCTTCGCCCGACATGGATTGCACCTCATTCTGTGATTCAAATCCCAAACGTTTTGTTCTTATTTTATCATTTCAAATAAAATTTAATATGAGACGTGTTCCTCCCTTTTATTTTTTTTTTAACTTTTTCTGTACCAAAGAAAAAGACAGTGCATCTAAAATAATGCAAATTTATTTTTTTAAAAAAATCAAAATATGCAACTAAAAACAATGCAATTATAGATTTGATCCCTCAATTTAATCTCATTGAGATATCAACTACTCATTTTATCTTTAATATAAGATCTAATTAACTAATTTGATTAGATTAATGATACTAGTTAGATTAGTTAATATGATATATTTTTTAAAAAAAACTCTTAATCATCTTCCTTAATTTTCTCCTTCCCTTTTCTACTTGATTATTACTAAGGGAATATTAAGAGGGTCAGTTTAGAAAAATATTAATAAATATATGAAATAAATCTTACATATAGGACTGACATCAACTTTCAAATTAGATCATACATAGACCAAAGGAGTATTAAATTATAATCTAATGATATTGAAATAAAGCCCACTGTTTTTTTTCTTAAAAAAATTTTATTTGCAACTTTTGATATCTCTAAAATCCAAATTCATATAATTATCACGTTTTGAAATAGCCATGAATATATCCTTTTCTGCAAAGGGAAAACAACACACACACACACATCCTACTATACATCCTCATTCTCCATGTGCAGTAAAATACTTAAAAGTTATTAATTTGATCTAATATTTAATAATTATTTAATTTTATTCCTCTTTAATACGCACTTTTTTTAGGAAAAAAACAATGTAAAAAAAAACAAATTGATGGTAAAATTATTGGTATATATAATATATACTATATATAAATTTACTAATCTAAAATATTATAAATCGAACCAGATACATATATTGAAGAATATTACAAACTTTTTCATTAATTCACCCGAAAAATGATAAGGTTTAATCTCAACCGTATAAATCACAATTGGTTCGAGTGATTTTACACTTCTTTTTTCAATAAATCTCAATTAAGTTCAAGCTTCATGCTACGAGAAAATGGCCATTCAAATGTTTTATTTCTAAGTTGAATTATGTGACTTTCGGGGACCAAATCAAACCAGTTATATCATTAAGAAAAACGTTCAATCTTTAATACATATCGTCCTACATATTTCGTTTTTGTTGCTTTCTTTTCTTCGGGAGAGTCTGGTCCCGTTTCTTTGCGGGAGCATGCTGCAATGCCACACAAAAAAAAAAAGCACAAAAATATCTTTTTAGACTCATAAATATAATAATTCCGTGGTCTTCTTTTGCTGTGATATTAAATTATTAATTCACAATATAAAGTAGATGATAATATCAATAAAAAGCTTATAATAGCGCGTTCAATAAAAAAGCACATGCATGTTCAATTGTTCATACTGGGTCTCTCGTCTAGTCCATATGGAACAAAACTTTTTTCTTTTTTAACTTTAAATTTAATCATTTTATTCTGAGAATTTAGTTCTGTTTATATTGTCAAGAATCAAATACCTTTGAGGAACTTGCACGCCCACATATTTTTATGTTATTAAAGGAATATTAAAAACCAATTTAATTTTCAGAATCACCAAGCTAGGTGCAGATCATTTTCTCATGAGAGAATACAGTGTATTATATTCATTTTTTAATTTTAGAAAAAGAAATGCGATCATCTCAAATAAATTAATTCTACCAACTTACTTGATTCAAGTAGTTTAATTTTAAATAATTTTTATATAAGGTAAAAATATATGTATGAATTTTATCTACATAACGATAAAAGTTTTATCGAAATAAATCAATTGTTGTCATTAAACGCTGAGAATTGAGACTGCGCGTTATCCCATCGATATTGACGAGGTCAAAGGTTTTATTCTGGTAATTATAAATTTTGTGAGTTTGCAAAGTAAGTACGTGGCGGTTTAATTTTTTTATTTATTATTGTAACTTAATTATTAGAACATTTCGTTACGATTTTTAGTTTAATTTAATATTAATAAATATATATTATTAGCTAATATTTATTAATATTTATATAATTTAATATTCTTCTGTTTAAACCATTTCCCTCCTTACTTATATTCTTATTTATTCTATACCATAAAAATTATATATGCTGAGTTAGTTAAAATTACTGTTTCTACCAAAAATGTCTTTAACGAGTGTTTCAATCGAAGGGGGCACTAGGTCTGTGACGTCTCATTCTTGAAAGAATCAATCGGAGTGGAAAATGATGAGTCAATTTCTTAGCTTCTTTGCGAATTAATAAATCCAAAATACGGGTGGAGAATATAATAACACGTCAAATTAAAATATATTATTGTAAAGAGAAAGAAATTATAAATACTTTAATATGGAAAAAATTTTATTATGTGGCCTGACATCAACAATACAAGGCAATTATTGAAAATAGATCCCAAGCCAACGCAAACACTATGCCAAAACTCCCACCATTACAGTATCCTGCTAATTATTAAACTGAGAAAATATACCATCATCTATATATAGGTTTAGCCATCATCTCTAGAGGACCAGTTTCCCCAAGGCGAAGCAAAGCATGATCAAGAAGAAACCAGCAAGGGCAGGAGGAGGAGGAGCAGAATTGGACGGAGGAGGAGGAGCAGAACTGGGCCGAGGAGAAGGAATTTGTGGGGTCGACGACGACGGAGCACCCGCCGGGGTCGGGGAGGAGCCGGAGCCGACGGTGACGGCCAACTTCTGTCCCCCCTGGCAGTGTTGGCCGACGGTGCAAATGAAATAGTGGGTGCCGGTTTCTTTGAGGGTAACGTTGGCGGGGCCGGCGGTGATCGTGGCCCCTATCTGATTACCTGAAGTGCAAGCATCGAACGAAGCTTTCGGAACTCTGACCACGTCATGTACGTTTGTAGGGAAGTTGAACGCTACCACCACCAAAAACGAAAAAGAAAACAAACTAATTAATAATAAGATCGATAAGAATATATAAATGATGAAGATTAAGGGGGTGTTTGGGGACCAAACCATGGTTTGAGAAAAAATCACCCAAACACCTTTAAGTGTATGTGTGTGTGTGGAGATTTATATACATATATGTGTGTGTGTGTACGTACAAAGAACATCGTTGAGGTGAAAGGTCTTGGAAGAAGCCCAAGTGGCGTAGAAATTGGCATCGGAGGGGACAGTCCAACCGGTGGTGTCTCCGACGACGTGCACAGTCTGGGCAGCGGCGCAATTCAGAAGCAGAGAAGGCAGAAATATTAATGCAGAAGCAGCAGCAACGCAAAAATCACAGGTTTTGGCCATGCTTAATAATTAATTATATTAAGTGGGATTTAATTGAAGATATGAGGAGGAGGAGGAAGAAGAAGAAGAAAGAACGATGAATGACAATATGGGAAGTGGGAAATAATGGAAGAGAAGGGGTATGGGTATAAATAGAAAGCGAAGGCGTGTGTGGATTATTCAACACGCGGGACTGAGCAAAGCAAAGACAAGACCAAGTTGGCCAGTCAACTCAGCTTGCTGTGTTTAATCAATGCACTGCTGCAGCGGGGTCGTCCTTCCCATTCTCATACGCTCACACGACCAATCTGCCAAAGTAACTAATTCATCTCCTTTTGCCATTTCACGTCGCTACCCATAATATGAATAAATATCAAAGTACTAACGACCGGACACGTCAGGGTTAGATTGAAATGACTTATTAATACTACTTTCGATATTTATTATAAAAACTAGTTGACTAATTTAAGTAGATTAAAAAAACTAGTTAAATTAGTTATTTATAATAAATAAATATTGTCTTTCCTAAAATAACTTTTCTAATCAAATATATTGGTTAGAACTATCATTATTACAATGACCACCTTAAAAAAAATAGATAAATATGAAAGAAAAAATAGATTAGGATATTATATTTTGGATCAAAATAAAAGTGAAATAAGATTTTATATTAAGGACATGAGGTAGTAACTTTTTAATTATAATTTATAGAATGCAATATAAATATGGGATGAGAGTTTCATTTCAATTTACGTGACATATATTTATAAGTACTTAAATAAGCATATCCAAATGATGACGTGAGAGACAGTATCTCTAATTTATAGTATGTATGATATATACATATATATAGATATATATATAATTTATATGAATCCACACTATATTACTAGTATGTGAATAGTTTGACTCATATCAATTTTCTTGGAAAAAAACCCCATAATATATTTTCATATATATATATATATATATATATAGTTTAAGGAGTCATGCATGATTGATAGGTGGGGGCCATAATGACTAGTTTTCTCAATCACATTCAAAGTCTGGACGAAATTGTGTAAATGGGACCAACGAGAAAGTTCAACGTTCACTTGTGTCTGTAATTTGAAGTTTGAAAGCACAGCCTTTTTGGTTGCAAGGCGTTGGAATTGTGGAAAATCCCTCCCTCCAACTTTCTCTAAACTTTCCAAAGTCAAAATAGACTTCCCAACCCCAATTGCACGTTCCACCGCTCTATCCCCATGAACAATCCTCTAAAGTTCCTCCCCCCCCCCCCCAAAAAGCAAAAAAGTTGCTGAATTTTCTTTCTTTTTTAAAATAAAAGGTCGGTGAATTTTTATGGAATGGAAAAATAATTTGTGTACTAATTCATAAACTTTATTTTCCTGTTTTATTTATAAAATGAATTTATTATAAATTTAAGTTTCTATTTATATCTTGTGAAGTTTTGCGCGCGTACTATTACAAAGAAAGTTAGCATGGAGAAGAATCATAAATTAAAACAGACATGATTAAATATTACACCGCTCAGATGTAAGGAGGGAAAAGGGAACAACAAGATTGGATCATCAGATATGAACAAGACAAGAAAGAATGCCTAGTTAAGGGTACAATGCTGGGATGAGGGTTAATTGCAAAGAATAATTAAGGTTTGATTACTTATACGGGTAAGTGTCCCAAACATTCTGGGCATGCCACAATCTGATGAAATGCTTCATTCAATAAGCTTGTTGCCTTCAATCATCTCTGACCGATCATGATCATAACGTTAAAAGAAGAAAAGCAACACTAGTTGTGATAGCCAACATGTATGAACACCCAATTCCCTGCAGGCCAAAATAGATGTTAGAAACATATATGCCCATGAAAGATCTATCTTAAAAGCAGGAAACTTTTGACTGTCTCTATGCTAATTATCTCAGATAACACCTAACCATGAAGTTTCTATAGTGAAACATCCACCATATTGGTTTATTAAGCCTCCCCTGAAATTGAGTAAAATGGGTAGCAAGGGCAAACAGAGAGATGTGAATAGTGATTACATATTGCCTTGTGACATCTCGGTGCCTAAATAGTTCACGGCTGCTAAGAAATATGTGACAAAGTACTCATAATATATGAAGTTGAGGTAACAAACATTCATAACATTAAAAGAAGATGGCAGACAACATGGGATTTTCAAGAAAGCTCTGAGGTTATAATTGATGTTTTCGTGATGTGTATTCCATACCTTGAAGGAAAGACGAGAAGAGGTTGCTGAAGAAGCCTTAAGGCCAGTGAAGCCAATGTTATAGGCAATGCTTCCATCAGCCTTAAACAATCCGAAGTTTCTCTCTGAGGTTGGACCAGGCTTCAAGTTCTCATTAAACAAAGCAAACACATAAGCCCTTGCCTTGATCTTTGGCCTGTAAGGAGTTCCCTTCTTCTTCAGAAGCCGCTTCCTCAAATGATAATTATAAGTCCTGGCATTCTCCACCGTGGCTCCGGCTTCATTTGCATCCCCACGAGAAGCCCACCCAGTCTCAGACACAATAACCTCCATTTTCTCAAACCCGGCCTTCTCCAAAGCAGCATAGGCTGCATCAACCATAGCGTCAAACATGTTATCATAATGCAGTTTTGTCTTTGCATCATAAATCCCGGGGCTTTTCTTGAAAAGAGCATAGTTAATGTCAATATGTTCAGGGTCATTCTTATAGGCCAGAAAAGGGTATGCGTTTATGAAGAAAGGAGAGCCAATCTGTGAGAAGAACTGCAAGAGAGGTTTCATGAATGGGACAATGTCTTCTCTGAAAGTGCAGGATGATGGAGGGTATGAATTGGCAAAAACAGCCTCAGAATGTGGACTTGAAACCTGAATGTCATCAGCTAAATCAAGCCTATCAAGGGCACTGTAGACATTCTTTGCTGCAGGAAGAAGAACTTCCCATAGCTGCAAATCTGTGCCTCCAAGGATTTCATTTCCCACTGCAATTCCTCGGATTTTAGTTCCGGGAAGAAATGGCTGAACGTTCTCTTTGATCCAAGTCATGGCTTGATCTTCCCCTACACTGATTCCTGTCAACAACTCATTGGGAAGTCCAATCACAATCTCAATCCCAGACCCTTTGAAGGCCGTGAGGACACTATGGTCAGCATCATAAATTCTGATGTTCTTGATCTTCGCAGCTTTTAAAAGTGTCACCACACTGTGAGGTGAAGGCAGATTATCTGCTATCCTTCCATAGTTCACTCCATATGTTCCTGTAAAGAAGTTATCCGCCATAACTGCGTTCCAAACAAGTGAAAAAACTGGTTTAGAGGATCACATTACATTAATCAAATAAACAAAACTCATGGAAAACATGTAGTTTAGTGACATGAAGAATGTAATTAGAAGGAGAAGTGGATGATGATACCATAGTGGGAAGTAAATACAGAGAAGATAAGAAGAAGAAGCCAAAGGAGGAAAGAAGAGAAGACCATCTGGGAATTGAGCATTATTATTTAGAAATGAAGAGCATTCCAATGATGGAAAGAATGTGGGGAAGGGAGGCTGTATTATGTAATTCAGTAAAATGGGGGTAACGTCATTAGTGAAGGAGAATCCATAAACAATCCTTGTCATGATGCAATACTTTTCCTGCAGGAATGCCATAGAAGGCCTAAGATTCTTAGCCTTGCATCAAAGAAGAAAGCTAACAAAAAGAGGAAAGATTCTTAACCTGAAGACAAAGACGATGCAGTTTTGTGGGGATTGGAGAGAATAGATTCTTCCCTTTCCTGCTGACCCCTTTTGCCTCTGGATCTTAAAGTTCACTTTTTGTTGTTGTTTCTTTCATATGCTCTAAGTGTCGTTTTCATTTACTTGTGTCTCTAGAAACCTGTGAGAAAGCGACCCATCAAATACTTTTCGTGGCTTCATGGGTAACTGCCGAAACTGGCTTCTTAAACTTCTTATCAGAGGGTAAGAAATCTCAGATAGCAGGAAAATTGATATTTTGCCGACAGGAAAATTGATTTTTTTTTTTGGCCATCAAAATTGATATTGTTAGACTTGCGCAGCTTCATTATTTTACTTTGATTATTTAATTTGCCTACACAAATACAATTTCAAATGTATCGGGGTCTTGTAGCCAAGAATACAAAGCTGCTCCCTTGAGTTTTTTTAGGCATCCAAGTTGTAAGTTCAACTTTTTATGGATATAATAAGCACATGAGTTATAGCAAGAAAAAACAATTTCAAATATCAAACACACACACACACACATATTTTATTCTCACAAATAAAATTTTTTTCATTATTATAACTGAAGCATTAAAATCGGTTAAATTTCTTATTCTATGCAGATTTTCCCCCCAGGAGACTCTTTTGAATTATATCAAATTGTATTATTACTAAATTATTAGTCTATTTTAAAATTAGTTATTTCAATTATTTATTTTCTTGTTTATATATATATAAATTATTGATTGTTGATTATCTGGTATTACTACGTCAAATTCACAGAGTGTTAATTTTTTACATTATTTAAAAAAAAACTGAATCTTTTTAGGGAGAAGTAATTAAGTCTCAAAAAAGAAACATAATTAAAAAAAATCTTAATAATAACTTAAGTAGCCTGTAATGATAAGTTTTAGAGTAGAAAATAACGACTTCAATCTATCACTAGGATTTGTTAGTAATTACTTTTCTTTATTAGGATTTCATTGTAATTCTCCCATTTTTTTAAATTAAGCATGTACTCGATCATATACATACATATACACACCATGCATACATGCCTACCATTCATAAAGTTTAATATACACACCATACATACATACCATTCATAAAGTTTAATATACACACCATCCATACATACACATATACGTACCATACATACATGTATTTATAGATGTATTTGAGCCCCTAACATTGCAATATGGTATCGGGATCATAGTTATGCTGATTATTTGACCAAAAAAGGGTGAATTGGAAGTGGGGAAATGGCAATAAAAACAAAAAGGGCTGCTCTTTATTTCCTAGCACAATTTCAGACGCTAAAGATGTACAAGTTCAAAACTTTCTGGAACACTAGGAATTGAAAAACTGGGATTTCTTATTTTGGATCAAGACGAGAGGCTGCAGTTAAAGCACGTGTATGCTTTCCATCATCAGTTTTCTGGTTCCACTCTTTGGCTTCTTCGTCTTCTTCAGCATCCCACAGAAAGTTAGCATATGAAGCAAGCACATAACTGCACATCATTACAGGTCTCCACATTAGCTTCATCAACTTCCAACAACAAACCAGATCTTTATAAATATTGGTTATTGATTATATTAGTGAAATAAAGGGGGGAAAATATCACTTTGGTCCTTAAACTTGCCTTCAATTATCAATTCAATCATTGAATCTTAGACTCGTAACATTTCAGACCTGATAGTATTGACTCAGAACAAGTTCCGAAAACAACTCAATTCCTATAACTCCTAAGCTCAATAAATTATAAGGATTGAGTTGTTTAGAGTCAAAGTTTAAGGACTGAATTGATGATTGGGAAAAAGTAATGGGACTAGAAGTTATATAGAGGTTCATTTCTCACCAATCATGAGGGGCGATTTGAACAGCTTGATCATAATACTGTTCAGCTCGATCTGCATTCTTCTCCGTTTGCCATATCAATTCTGCATAAAAACACAGAAGAATGCCATCCCCTGGATTCGCTAACATCGCCCTTTCAAGATACTCCTTTGCTTTATCATAATCTGCAACCACCTATTCACACTTTAAAAATCAGAAAGATTCCAACAGGAAAAAAAAAAAAAGGGATCAATATGCTCCGATAACTACGTTAAATATGCGTTAGTTAAGATACCTCTTTCAAGAACTTTGCATAATTCCCAAGCAAAAGAGCATTATTCGGGTTAGTTGCAATCATCTTCTGATAATAAGAATCCGTATTATCTCCCCCATCATTAGAGGAAAACCATCCACTCCCATGTCCACTACATCCATTGCTTCCAACTCCATCACCCATCATTTCAACATCCTCTTCATGCTTCACCGAACTCTTATCCAAACCAGAGAAAGGAACAAGTTCAGAGCAAGTTTTCTCAAGTGAGTTTTCTACTTCATCACTTTCTTTGACCTCAAAGCCCTGTTGATTCTTTTGTGAAATACCATGTCGATGGGGTAAGCGATTTTTGCTGTTAAGCTTTGATGGGTCGAGAGAGTCTGCGTCAGAGGTAAAGGATTGAGTTGCATTTTTTGACGTGGTCAGTGAAACTGGTCTTGTTCGAGGAAGATGGAGAATGGGTCCTGATTCAGGAAAGGAACAGTATCCGAAATAATGATGGAGCCATGAGCTTGGAATCGGAGCTGAAGATGTTCTGAGTAGCATATTTTGCATTTCAGAAACACAAGAAGACGGTGACAAAGAACAAGAAAAAGAAGAGCACTTGCAGAATACAAGAGCCTGAGTACCCAATTCAGAGAAATATAAGTCGAGGAAAAGCAAAAGCAGGGATCATACGGACGAACAGAGAGATGTGTGCGTGTTGAGAGAGATAGTTTGAACAAAAACTAATAATAAGAGAAGCTCAATGAGGCGATTACTGGGATTAATTGTCAATAAAAACAAACAAAAAGTCTCACATAGAATGAAATTAAGAAAGTTGTAGATAAATCAAAAAGCTTACGAACGTGATATTTAAGGATTTGAAGTAAGGAAAAATGAACGGCCGAGAGCTGGTATGGTATGTGGACGAGTGACAGAAAGTGGCATCCTTTTCGCCTTGGCACTTTACGGCTCCCAAATGGGGCGAACCAATCGTGGGTTAACAATTTTCCTCCATTTTTTGTCACCATTATATCTATCTTTTCATCCATGTACGTTACGCTTTCTTCACTTTCCCTCACCTTCTGAGATGTCAACGTCGATGGTATAAATGAATAGACATAATCGCATAATTATAAATTTGTACCCCTACTCAGCAGCTGGGGGGGGGGGGAATCTTTGGCTGCGCTAACCTGCGAATAATGGAGACACAAGTCACATAAATAGTACTCATCCGATCTTAAATATAAGATCTATATTTGTAGTATAATTCTTATATTTAAAACCGGAAAGAGTATCATTTTACAAAGGCATGTTTAAATCTATTATCTCTAAGTGAATCTATCATCTATAAGTACGTTCATATGTACTAAAACAAAGTTTCTTTACTTGCTTATCTTATACTTTGTAAATTGTAATGAAAAAGTTGTTTATAAATCATTTCAAACAACAATCTCACCAAATTTTGAGATATGCATGGTATAAGGTTCACCCACCAGGATAACTTCTATCCCAAGTTTATGCTCATACATGAGTGCTTTACTAGCTTCTAGTTAACAGGACCATGTGGCCGAGGCACCTTGGCCTCATGGCATGCAGAGTCCTTAGTTACGTCACAGGTTCTATCCTGTACTGGGGTGCTTGGGCTTGAAGCCCTGTCCGTGAGGAAGGAAGAAGTGTGCGCGTGGTGACCCAAAAAAGGGACCATGTCATGACAGCTTAAGCTTTTCTTAAGCAGGCTAGAAGCAATCAAGATAGGTGATAAGACAGCCAAGACAAGACAAACAGACAATAGTAGTAAACACAGGACCCAGAACATATTGACCAATGAAAACACAACCCATAAGATAGATGGCATCCGAATTATTGTGAAAATCTGGCTGTTGAAAACCAAGTTAAGAAAAAATCCAAACAGCACCCAGGTAGATGATTCCACAGCATTTTCTGCAGTAGTGTATCAGATATATATTTTTTAATTGCAGATAGTGTGGCGCTCCCAGAAAATACTATCCCGTTTCCGCTGGCTTCTCTGTCTAGGTACAAAGGTCAGAGAAAACAACAAGAGATGTTGTCTTTATCAATTATCATATCGCACGCCTCATGAAGGTGGCAACAGTTAATTGAAAGATTGCAAGCCACTTGCTCCCATCGGTAGTCTACATGCACTAATGAGTATTGTGAAAATATCAGCACCGTAAAGCAGAAGTTATATTGTAAGACTATTAATTAACTATATACTTACATGATGTACCAGCCCACCCACTAGAAATCAAATTAGCAATAATCGCAATAATTAACAGTAAAAGAAAAAGATTGTTAAGGGGGTTAGCAGGGGATCTCAAGTGTAAACCTGGACTGTGTCATGTACTATGGAGACAAATACCTGGCCAGTTGTAGATTAATTTAATATTTTATCTTGCGTCTAACACAATGATACTTCCAAATTCCAATCATCAAAATGGAAACCAAAAGCTTTATTTATCTATCCATGGAAAAGACAAAGTTGGTCACTCTAGAAGGTGCATTTTATTTCCCAAAACTATTATACCAATGCTTATTGCTTACCATGGGCGATAGGGTCAGTGTCTAAAGTAATTCCATTGGAAAAACGATTTTAGTTCACAAAACAAATATGAGTTCCAAATAGTAATGGCTTAGGCTGTTTCTAATTTTCGGGGTCTTCTGATGTGCTCATTCTGTCTGCGTCCGATTTCGTTCATGGGGGCAAAAGGAATTAACCATTGATCCTCCTGGTCTCTCTATAGGAGTGATTCCAAATTCCAGCCCTGAATTTGGACTTTCAAATCCATTTGAAGGCTAGTTAAAGAGTTGCCTTGTCAACTAGCAAGAAACCGGATCAATCAAAGCATGCAAAAAATCTCAGGAGAGAAAAAATAATGGAGCCTCAGGATCAGGAACATTTCATTCCACCCATTTAAATGCTTTTTCCCTCCATCACTGTATATTCCAATTCTATCCCCTACGCTATAATTTGATATATATACAAGTGAAATGCTTCGCATGTTATCTTCTACGTCTTGATCCTTTGTTTGGTTTATTCCTCCCATTCCATGCAGACGCCCAAAAGAATAGAGACATCCAGAAAAGAACAGCAAAGAAGATCTGTACTCTATCTTTAATTTTGGACAAAGATGTAGAAAGACCTGGTTCCCAAAATCAACAGAAAAAAAAAAGGGTCGGTCAGTACTGCGAGCTGCACCTGGCCATAGAAGAAGAAACAAGCAAATCAAGCGTAAAATGAAGCTGGGCATAGGATACCTGATAAACCATATGTTGACAAAACATGCCATCGTTCTCACAAAAAATACACCATAGACACTAACATGCATCAAACATTGTAACGTGCAAGAGACATTCAGGCATGGATGATTCATTCACAATATTGCGCATCAAACAGATCATCATATGATGGAAGAAATATCAACATGATATCTTAATAACAAATACATTTTTGCAGTTGTCAAAACAGACGTAGCCTATAGAAGTGATGGGATGCAAAATTAAATCTATATAACTCGAGGAGAACCAAACAACAGCTCATTGCAAGTTGGGGAAGTGATTTTGTGTTAATTATTCTTGCACTTTACAGCAATAGAAACACGGTTCTTGCTTTCAATACTGTTGTATCAGCATATTTAATTTTACTATCTCTTTCTGATCCACAGTTTCGGTATGTTTGATTCAATTCTGTACATTACATGGATTTTGCTGATTCACGTGTTTGGTTGACATAGTAAAGTAATTCAATGCAATCTTGATAATAACATATTATAACAAATCAAGTAATCCCATTACATAACTTTGCCTGTGTAATCTGGATTTAAGCTTATATGAATCAACGTATGGACATCTATACCTTCTATGAATAAGTACTTAAACATTTATACCCTCCATTTTTGACCTTGATAGAGTTAAAAATATCATTTCACATTTATTTTTTTCCTTCTAGATAAAATATGAATTTCATTCCATGATTCCTTGATGGCATACCAAACAAATGCTTTGTAATCATCATTTCATTATTTGCTATCATTACATTCCCTATGATTCTTTAAACCAAAGGGCACTCATATTACTATATAGCCAACATTTAAATTTTCTTGAATTTTTAGCAGCATGCTCACTAGAAAGCCCCTGATATCTGAGGAATAGAAACCGGACTTTTGGTAACTAGCACAGTCAATTTATATCAAAGGAAGAACATACCATGTAATCCAATTTTAGACATGGTTATAACTTGATATAGTCAAATGGTAATTACGGACATAGTGTGTCAGTTTCAAATTCAAACAATTATTAAGTGTTCTTATATTCTCCGAACTGAATATTGACAAACAGGTTGCCTCCATTGTCTTGAACAAAGAATTACTGAAAAGCAGCAAACCCTTGAGAAGTTCAAGAGTCGTCCCAATTTCCCACAGGCTTAGAGAGGAAAGCTTCTCCACTTATCATTGCTTACCGGAAGCCAAAGGTCATCGGCATTATGCAATCTCCTGATCTCGATTTGCTACAACGAATCTGCGAATTCCTTTGATACTAATAGAATTTTCATCACATATTACAATCCTAGAATCAACAAAATGGGGGTTATTTTGAATTGGAGCACAGCCGTGCAGGAAAACAGCTGACTCTGACAGGAGCAAATTCAGCCATGACTTTGAGTTAGGCTTAGGCCTTTTATCCTATACCATAGAAAAATGAGAAGACCGTGCCAAATCACACCTCCAAAAGACATAACTAAAGTCTAAAAACTTGAAATACTGAGTCTCTGCTTAAAGAAGACAAATTTTCCCCCAAAAGTTAACATTAACTAATGGACCTAAAACATCGTCTAGCCTCTTTCAGTTCGAACCGAAAGCAAAATTCAGACAAAACATAATGCCAAAATTTCTAATATCGTACAACCATGGTCTTACACTTCATACCACATTAATTTGAGACCGAACTAGAAAACTTAAAAAAAAAAAAAATGCAATTCAATGCAACTGAACACCCAAAACTGATATCAAAATGAAGAAAAAAGGCGTGAAAAGTCCTCACCTTGAAGCTTCCTTGGATTGTTCCCGGGAGGTGGGTCGATTCGGGGAGGAGGAGGAGGGCGGGGGCTGGCGGCGCGACACCGACCATGACAACCCATGGTGCAATGAGAAGTAAGAGGTTGAAATAGAGGGCGAGGAGGGATTGGGAAGAAGGAAGGATTGGAGGAATTAGAGAAAGCGTAGAAAGAGAGGAAGCAGAGAGGGACACTGGTTGGGGTGGTAGAGACAAGGGGAGCCATTTGAAGAGCAAATGATTGAACCAAATCTGTTACAGTTTCTCCAGGTATTTGTGGGCTAACTGTCAACCCGAATGGGTCTATTGACCCATTATTTTCCTTTGTTCGGGTTGGGCTGATGGCACAATTCAGAATCACTCTAAAAATAAATAGATAAATTAAAGGTTAAGAAGCAATTTTGGGTCGAAAGTTTTTCTGTCCTGGACTTTTAACTGATGTAATGTTTTCTTCAAAGTAATGCAATGTTTTATTCAAAGGGGGGGGGGGTGGGGATAAGGGTGGAAACAGGCCAGGCCAGGCCTGTTTTGGAGCCTATTGGCCTGAGCCTGGCCTGTGGCCTGTTACAGGCTTATTTTTCAGCCTGAGCCTGGCCTGTGTAAAGGCCTGGCCTGGCCTGAAACCTGTTAAAAGGCCTGTATTTTTAAAAAATTCAAATTATAATTATTATTTTTTTAAAAAAGCTAAGATTAAAAAAAACGTACATAATAATTAAATTTTTAGTCTTGTCTTTTATTTAAATTTTAGTATCATAAGTACTATTTTAAATCTTAATTATAATTTATAAGAATGTTATTGAAAACTAATTGTAATTATATGTTAAAATTTAGAATAAGACTACGTTTAAGTACACACAAAAAATTAAAATTAAGACAAATAAATAAAGAGGAAAAAAACTAATTTTATAATGAATAAAGAGGATATCATACTTAAATTAACATAATACGTAAGTTAGTTAATTTATCATTCTTGAAACAAAATTTTTCTTTCCTATTTTTTTTAATATTTTTAAGATTTAAAAATCACATTATTTATTAATATTATTATTTTAAATTATATTTTTATCTTCACTTGTCATCTAAACTTCAAAATCTAAGAAAAGATTAAGCTATTAACTATATATTAAAATTAAAAATAAATTAAAAGAGCACATTAACAACAATAGCGTTAATTAATTTTTATATATATTATAATTATAAATTCTTAATAGGCCCAGGCTGGCCTAACAAGCTTAACAGGCTTTTTAAAAAGTCTAAGCCTGGCCTGTTTAATTAAACAGGCCTTCAAACAGGCCTGAGCCTGTCTTTTTTGGGAAACAGGCCAGGCCAGGCCAGGCCAAATACAGGCCAGGCCATAGGCCCCTGACAGGCCGCCTGGCCTGTTTCCATCCCTAGGTGGGGGGAAGGAGGAAAAATTGCAAATAAAAACCTCCTAATATATAAAATCCCCAATATATAAAATTATGATTTAGGACTCTCAATTTGAAAAATAGCAAATAAGAACCGGATCCCAGTTTTGCAAATATGAAATGTGAGTAAAATGTTTAAAATGCCCCTCAGCCAAATTGTAATTTGGTCTACTGAAATTGTCATTCGTTAAAGTAAACTCGTCATTTTTTATAATCAATTCGTTATTTGGTATACCCTCAATCAAGTTGTGATTTGGTCTACTGAAATTATCATTTGCTAAAGTGAACTTGTCATTTTTCATAATCAACTAGTTATTTGGTTGAGGGGCATTTCAAACATTTTATCATGATTTCATATTTGCAAAAGTGGAACCGGGTCCTTATTTGTTATTTTCCAATTTAAAGTCCTAAATGGTAATTTTACATATTATGGGGTCTTCATTTGTAATTTTTCAAAAAAAAAAGCAAGGTCACTGTAGTAACATATAGACTATAGTCAAATGTGACTAACGTTAGTTGAACAATTCATACTACAATTAGAAGGCAATTTTGTCCCAAGTGTTTTTTAAAGAAGTAACTGGTATTCTAAATTTTTAAATATTTTCTAGTTATCAATATTCGAATTAGTAACATATTATAATTCAAAATGCGAAGATAAGACTGGCTAAACCGGGTAGAGGAAAGTAATAACAATAGAACTACTCGTTGATAGTTTGGGCAAACCATGGAACCTCCTCCCGGTACAACGTGTGGCATGTGATGTATGTGAGCCCCACTCCACACGAAAAATATTATCTCTAATATTTAATATAAAAGTTAATTTGATATTTAATTTGGTCTTAAACATAATATCTTTAATTTAGTTTGTCTCTTATATTTATCTTTTTTTTTTAAAGGTAATTCTTGTAGTGGTTATACATGTTAAGTGCTTCATCAAATGATAGTTCTAATTAATACAAGTTATTAGTAAGAGTATTTTAAAAAAGACAATATTTATTTATTACAAATAATTAATTTAATTAATTCTTTTAATATATCTAAATTAACTAATTACTTCTTATCTTAAGTACCGTTCAGTCAAATGACATATCATTTCTTTTAACTTCCAGGAAACATTACACGGGGGAAGTATAGGATACTAATTGCTCTTTCAGCAAAACTTCTGAGGTAAAATTGACCTCTAATTCTTAGTCAAAATTGTTTAATTAACAATCAACGTTGGTCTGCAGTATTTTTGAAACTTCCATAGAATTATAATGACATTTGAAAGTTTAGAATACCAATTATTTCTTCAGGGGGTATTTGAGTAATCCTAAAGGTGTTTTTTAAAAGTAATTTTTTTTTGTAAATTAACATAAACTCTTTCACATATTTACTTCATATATCTTAAGAATACTTTTAAAATCATAGTTTTATTTCTACCCAAACACTCTCTCAACAAAAAAGAGAGAGTTTAGGACAAAGTTTTTGACATCATAATTAGGAATTTAGGGTCTTTATTTTGTTCAATATATTTATCCACTTTTAATTTAAGACCTGTTTAGAATAATTTATAAATAATTTTTTAATCATAATTTATGAAATATGAAATAAGCATAAGAAGAAAAAAAATTTGGTTAAAATTTTTTTTTTGTTTTGAGCTATGTGTATATAAATAATTTCTAACGCAACAATAAGTCTTAAATTCTTAGGCATGAAGGCTACCAATGCGAGGAAATATGAAAGGACCTTGGAAATCTGTGAAAATTCCGCATCACATAAAGGTGACTACACCGCTGGCATGCCTAGTCAGTTAAAACTTAGGGTCCGTTTGAATCAGCGATTGGAAAATCAGCTTATAAAAAAAATAGCTTATAGAAAAGTGAAGTTGGTAAAAGTTAAATTGGATAAGCTGAATTGTGTTTGGATTGGAGTTCAGACAAGCTAGTTTACAAAAATGAGATTGGTAAAAGCTTGTTTGGATTATAGTTGAGTAAAAGTAATTTTGGCCAAAGAATTACCAAAATGGGCATGAGTTTTAATAAATAATGAAACATGATGAAAAATTGATTTAAGACAATACAATAAAATTAAAATAAAATAATATGAAGAAATAAAATTTAATGAGTGGATTAAATTATAAAATTTTTAAAAAATCAAAAAATATTTGAAATATAAAGTGAAACATGAAAAAAAAAGAATTGAGATAATATAATGAAGAGGTGAAATTTAGAGTGAATTAAAATTGAAAAATTTAGAGAAATCATAAAAAAATATTAGGCAAATAAAAGCAAAACATAATTTGAACGGATAAAACTGTTTTGAACTCCAATTAGTAGTATTGCGACAAAGTGAAATAAAATAATAATATTACATAATTAATTAATTGATAAGCTATGGATAATTTGGTCTCTGATTGCATCACGGATGCGATTCATATGAGATGAAGACTGTGAATTGACATTTGAAGGTGATGGTTGACTAGCTTCAGTCTGATCATGTTCGCCAATTACATTACCATCTTCAGCTTGTTGAAAATAGAAGTCAGAGCTTGAATGTCTCCTTATAAGGTTTTGAATGGTCATTGTTGCACAAACCAAGTACACTTGTGTTTGGAAGTCGTAACTGCGTATATTTCGTAGGATTTGAAATCTATTCTTCCAGACACCGAATGTTCTTTCTATTGTGCACCTTAAACTGGAATGATAATAATTGAAGCCTTCGTTACTATTTCGGAATCCTACTTGTCGTCGGAAGTCTGGAAGGTGGTAGCGCTCAGATCTGTATGGACCTAGATATCCATTTGGTGTTGGATATCCCACATCAACCAAGTAATATTTCCCTAACGATTCATGAAACAATTTCAGACGTTATGAAATGAATGAAAATATAAAATAATTAAAAACGTGCATGATTGGAACATATAAACATATACCTGGAGGTGGATGAGGGAAATTTAGAGATGAATTTGTAATAGCGCTGTCAAATATACAAGCATCATGTCAGATCCCTCCCATCCTGCCAAGACAAAAGTGAAACATATATCCCAATCACATACAGCCATGACATTTTGTAATGGATTTCCCTTTCTACCAATAAATCTATCTCGTTTTGCAGCGGGGACAACACACGGTATGTGAGTACCATCAATTGCTCCGATTGCGTCCTTAAAAAATGGATAATAACATGGATCATTCTCAATTTTTCTATGAGTTCCACGAAATGTAGGATCTACAGGTCGAATAAGTTCACTTGATAGGCTAAGGCAAGCTTGTAGTACATTATGAAAGTGCCTACTTACAGTTTTCCCTGAACGTTGAAATCGTTCCTGGATCATCCTATTACATTGTCCATGTGCAATCGTATTTAAAAACATTGCGACCACTTCTTCAATTCCTACGTACCTAGACTTTCGCAAACCATGTTCCTCCAATTTAGTACATAAGAGGTGGAAAACATGTTTATCCACTCTAAACATTTCAGGACATCGATCATCATACCCATTCATAATGTCTTGTACCCATAAATTTCCTGTTTGCTCACTAGTTCTACAGGGTTGTTTAAACATATACATTTCACAGTAATGACCAACCAATGCACCTACTGCTTCATATTGTGTTAATTCCTCATTAATCATGGATAACCGTCTTGAATGGTCATCTTCATTCCACTGTGAATCATCATTCCAATCCCTCAAAGTATCTTCATTCCACGGTGAATCATCATTCCAATCCCTCAAAGTATCTTCATTCCACTGTGAATCATCATTCCAATTAGCCATTTCTGGAGTTAACCCTGTAACTATAATAACAACAAAGTGTAAGCATTATAAGAACTACACTAAACCCCATGTAAATAATTTTCATACTGCAAACAGAAAAACCAAACACATAGATGACAATTAGAAATTAGCATAAATATATTACATAGTCATTATTAAAGTTCTTACAACAAGTCACATCAGTTCAGGTTCAAACAACAAACATTTCAAGTTAACAAGTGCAACAACTAAATCCTAAACTAAATCCTATTCTAGAGGTGCCTACTTCCATGTGTCTGGATCTTGTGCTGCCGGTATTAACCACGCCAACAACTTGCTTCTATCATGCATAAACCCCAAATAGGCTCGCCTAGCCCACCTCAACCGCGTAAGCATCTTGGCACATGTATAATATAGTTGATTGTCATCATTAAGCTCCTCAACGGTAGTCAGGTGTGCTAAAACCTTGTCAACTATTTGGGGATCTTCAACCAGTGCTGCTGCTCGCTTGTCAGAAGCAGCTGCTATAACACTAAGGCTATCAGAAATTTTAGTAGACGCGGCAACTTTTTTCTTCTTCTTTACATCAGACGTCTCACCCCTCTTCCTCTTTCCATAGCTTCCTGAGCCACTTGGTCCAGTACTTGCGGGGGTGTTTAAGTTGCAACTGGCAAAGTCATCGGTGAATCCTGCACTGGCTATTGGGTCAACTCCAAAATTTTCATCTTCACTGTCCCCTGACCCTTCCTGTTGGTCCAGGCCAACTCTATAAACATCCTCCTCCTCTTCTGTACCAGCCTGTGTCACAGGTGTCGACTGGGGCTGTGAGGCTGATGGTGCATACATATACTCTCCTGAAGCCACAACATCTTTGAATATTTTCTGCAGCTCTGATGCAAACATCAACCCCTGATATCTAAATTTCTTGAAATTAGGGTCAACCTACATTACATTAACATAATTAGGCAAAATCAAACAAAGTCGTAACAGATATTCAAAATTAAAACTCAACCAACGGAAATAATTACTAGTAATTTTCGTTGCCACCACTCATCGGAGGCCAAAATCCTATTTGTGGCTACATCATAACCTATCCCAGTCTCTCCAGACATCAGTTTATCCCACAATTTCCAATCTTTTCGCAATATATCAAATCTATTCTTCAATTGCCTTCTGTCATACATTCTCCCGCTCCTTTCTTGAAAGTTCTTTTCAATTTTTCCCCAAACAGGCCTTGTAAATGATGTTCCTTGTCGTTCCTTGTGCACTATTTGCTCGGCACAAACATCGATTAGAATCTTTGTCGTGTAAGGATCCCATGTCGCTTTTCCCTTATCATTGTCCATTTCCTTATCCTTTTGATGGAAACAAAACTAACTGAATCAACCAAAACCCTAAATATGTAATAATGAAAGCCACATTATGTAATCACCAAACAAACATATATACTATTTTCTTAATATTATTGTAAATGCATTTGTTATCAAAACTTCAATTATTATTATGAAGTCGTCAAATATTAATTAACACATCATAATTGCAAAAACTGTTTTGCTTTCTTATTCAAAAACTCAATTAATCAATTGTTTTTCTTATTGTTTGAAAAAAAATTGTTCATCTTTCAATTAGAACTGGCATATTTTAACAGAAACTTAATTAATAATGACTTATTTAATAGAAATTTAATTAGGGAAGACAATTCAGTAGTTAATTACGTTATTAAAAACCAGCATTATAAGGACTAAAAAATTGTTATCAAATTACTTTCTTCAATCTATTTCACATAAAACCACTGAATGATCAGTGTAACACTCTGATATACACTTCAATCTATTTCACATAAAAAATTATTTTTTTTTGTACATTTTTCTTTCAAAATTCCAGGACCATTGCAACCGAATGATCAGTGTAACACTCTGATATACACATATACACAAGCTCATACGCACTTATACAATATCCAGAATGATCATCACGTTTTCACCAAAAAAAAAAAGAATGATCATCACGTATACAAGCTCTACGTTCTGCTCCCCGTTAATTCACCTAAAACCACCAGCAAGCACAGCCACGCGACATCGGAAAACCAAAAGGCAAACAATAAATTATCCACCAGCCAGCAGGAACAGAGGACCACAAAAACCACCGGCGAACAGAGGCTGGCGAAAAAATAATAAACCGAACAAACCAGACGGAAACAGAGCACTGCAACAAACCAGACGGAAAAAATAATAAACCTAACAGCGGCGACAAAGAACTCTTCACTTCCACCGGTGATAGCAAATCCAAGCAAGAATCAAACCAGAAAAGAAAGAAAAAATTTTACTCACCAACCTGTAACAGATCAACCGAATCGAAGGCAGCCAAAGATAGATCCCACCGTGTATCAGACTCGCAAGACAAGATCCACACAGCTCGAAACCACAGGCAGGCGGCGGCGACCTCGGTTGCAGACGGCGGGACCAGCTCGGACTTGCAAGGAAGAAGCACCTCCAGCCGACCACGGACACCTCACACCCACGACTCAAAGCACACGACGATGACAACGCCGCAGCTCACGGCGACCAGAGAGGGACCTTCAGCGGGGCGACCAGCGATGGCGTGCGACTCCTCGGTGAAAAAGAAACGAGTTGTGAGAGGAAAAGGAAAATGGGAAATGAAAAAAGGACCTGAGTATCTGACAACGGGCAACAGTTTCTCTCTTTTTTTTTCCGCTAGAAGCTCTTCTGGGCTAAGCATAAGCTCCTTCCTCTATCTTATGATTCTTGGGCGTTCTATCAGGCTTTTTTTCCATAAGCCCAATTGATTTTAAGTGAAACCAAACAGGTCCATGTTGTAACCCAGCTTATTTTAAAATTTAAGCTGACTTTAAGCTCATTTTAAGTGAATCCAAAGAGGCACTTAATAACAACTCCAAATTCACCAACAGTCACTAGCTTGCAAACTGCAAAGTGTCTAAAACCATATAGTAACATATTCTAATTATAGGGTGACCATGTATTATGTTTTATTTTTAAAATAAATCACATCAACACTAGTTCCTTCCCTGAGGCGTTTAATCGTGGAGACATAACCTTCCATATCAGCTTTGATTGAAGAAACATTGTATTCTATGCATTGTTAGATATTGAAATGAGAATATATTAACTACCAACATTAAGATCTCTCTGTATATACATATACTTCTGAAGAAAGACAGAAACTCCAACTACAGTTAAGCTTCAACCCAGCTCTTTTTTCTAGTTTAATGAATGAAAATGGTAACACAGAGAGAGAGAGAGTATGATTCAATCAATCAAATCAAGGCTGAAATAGCTTATCCCCACAAGCGCATTTCCATGAAAGGAGATAGTAGGGATCATCATCATCTTCCCCACCACGAGACCACACTTTGAAACCCTTACTGTTCTTCTTCCTCTGGTGATCAGGAGCCACCGGTGTAGCCAAGCATGGCCTGCACTTCATGCACTTGTTCACACAACTAGGAGGCCTTGAGCCTATCACCTTCATGCTTTCCTCTATATTATTGTCATCTCTCTCTGTGCTGCTGAACAACCCTGACCCACCTGCTCCATCACACACACAAGTCCACCAAATTAACCAAAATAGTATTTTAAGATTCAAATCTGGACAGTGACGACAGAAATGAAGCAAGAAAGAAGAGAATAGACCATGGGGCTAAGTGGATTTTGAGACAGAGCCATGATTAGGGCAAAGACTCTCGGAAGTAACAGATGATTCAGATAGATATATATAGGGTCGTATCATTTACCTGATTTGGTAGGTAGAAGTAGAACAGTGAGGCAAAAGATGAAAACCACAGTGATTGAAACCCGCATAGTTCCATGGAAAAGGTAGATTTTAGTTCTACTGCTACAACAAAGTGAAGCCATTGGGAAGGTGATGTAAGTCACAGTGAAGTGAAGGCAAGATGAGAAGGGGAATAATAATACTGTATATATTTACGATTTATGATTTTGATGATGGGGGAAAGGCAAAGAAGGAACAGTGAAAAAGGTGGTGTGTTTGAACTTTTGAATTGAAATGTGACGAGTAGTGATAGGTGAAACAGAAGTGTTAAGCGGAGTGATGTTTCCTGAAGGAGAGACAGAGACCAGATTCCATGGCCATTACTCACCAATCAAAAAGTGAAGTGTTTTTTTTTTGGGGGAATGGTGAAGTGAAATGGAACAGTGAAAGACAGTGAATTAAGAAGACAAGAAAATAAACCTTGGGTACTCCCAATGACATTTTTTTGTTGTTGTCGGGCACTAAATTACCCACTTACTTTGGTATTTACTTGTTCCCTATTCAGCCAAATTGTTGGGTTGACCTGACCCTTACAAGAATACATGTTTTTGTACAATGTGATATTCTCAGAGAAGTGAATAAAGTTCCTTTTCAGTGAGTAATTTTGCCTGTGTCATTTGAAAGGGATGCATGAGATGAAAGGCTTTTATTATGATGACATTATGATAAGCAAAATCTCATATTTTAAGTCTGTTTCCAACTAGCACGCACCTGACACACACACACACACACATATTTTCTGCTTTTTCTTGGATATATGTTTTCCCCCCTTTTTCTTGGACTCAACGAGCACCTGATATTAATGAGAAAGCATCTATTTTGTGAAATCTGTATTTGCTGATGACATGTGAACGCAAGAGTTTCCTTATTTTCTAATGCTTTTATATTAAATAGTCTCTTGTCTGAGAGTGAAATTATGAAATGACGCATTTTTAAGATAAAAAACAAAACCTCATCCATTCACTGATTGGTGATAAAAATACAAGCTCTCACTTAAATAAAAATATGATTAAATGACAAAAAAAATCACAAAAAGAAGGGTTCAAAACTCAAAAGTAAGGATTGATGCTGATGACGTGGGGCTCCAGTAATCAGAATGAAAGAAGAAAGAGGGGCAAGATATTTGTAGGGAAGGAGTGAAAGTTGTTGATAGGACGTTTCTCTTTATCGTCTCCTCCGCACCCGCACGTTACTGTTTCCTTCCTTTTTATTACGTCATCTCTGTTCTCTTGTCAGCGTCTCATTGGTCTTTCATTCACCTGTTCTGTTCTCCCTCATCATCTTTCCTGATTGGGCCTCAAAACGGGCCATATCTGATGCCCAACTGAAAATGGGCCTACTTAGGTTGGCCCATCTATTCACCGAAATCCCCTTAAGCCCACTTCACATACAATCTCAACTTTCATAGCCAGTGATAACCGGAAGTGAATATGAAAACCCTTGCCAGAATTCATGTAAATTAAAAGGGAAAAATATAAAAGTTCAAACTTTGGTTCATGTTATACCAGAAATACACAGGTTATTCTTTTGAGCCAACACCACACACTGGTTATTCATACATTGAATAAAGATTTAGCAACTAGACTTTCACAATAACAAGAGTCCAGACCAGAATCAACCATCACTGAACAGAAATTTGCTTCACATCCTTGCTAGTCTTCTCAGTTCTGGGGATAGTAACAGTGAGCACACCATCCTTCAACTCAGCCTTAACTTCGTCAGCCTTGGCATCATCAGGAAGGACCAGGCTTGTGTTGTAGTAGCCATAGCTACTTGAAGACCAGTACTCATCATCTTCCTCCTCTTGATTCTGTTCCCTGTGCTCTCCCCTTATGGTCAGAACCCCGTCATCAATGGTGATCTTCACATCCTCTTTGGGAATCCCTGGCATCTCGTACCTCAGCTTGTAGTGATCGTCCTTCTCCCTCACACGACCACTCACTGACCATGGTGTTATGTTCATGTTATCGAATAACCTGTTGATGTTCTCTGTCGCTTGCATCAGTGCATTCCCTAGCCCTGAAGGGAAGAACTCTGTCACAAGATCATGAAAATGTTGTGAGTTTATGATCTTTTATCGAGTTAATCAGATTTTAGTAGTGTAAGTATGAAGAAAAGAGTAGGTACCAGTAAGGGCAGGGGGGAAGTCTCTGTCATCGTTCCTCCATGGCCATCTTCTTCGTTGTCTCCTAGGAAACAACCTCGACTTCTTACCTTCAGACACAGTAACCTCAGAGCTTTTATCAGATTTCCCCTTCTCAGTCGAAAAGCTTCTCGGTAGCAGCTGCTGTGCAGAACCAATTGGCCTCGTTTCCACTAAGGGAGAAGAAGAAGCCAAAGCAGAAGCAGAGCCAACCCTTTGCTGCAATTGTTTCAGAGCTAAACGAGCTAAAGCCATTTGAGGTGTTGAAATTATAGACTTCTTAATTCAAACGGAAGACCTTGGAGGTTGAAAGGAGCGGTTTGCTGTTGATTATGATGCGGATAATGGTGCGATGAACTGAGACAACTTAAATAAAGAAGGGGTTGGCGTTGGATGCTTTGAGAAGTCTCCAAGAGGTTCTAGGATTTAAAGGAGAAGGCATATGAGAAGGTAAAGCTTCATGGAATTTCAGAATAGCATTGGCGAATGGAGACTTCTTGTTGCTTCTCAGGCAATTATGTGACGATCACACAAGAGTGTTCCAGAGGGTACTACACTTACTGAATTTACTTATAGTTTAGTTTTCAAAAAATTAATTGCTTAATGAGATACCGTTGGAAACTAAAATTTAATGATAAAACTTGTAATATATCAAGTGTTTTCCCCATGCATAATTTAAGCACAATACAAATAATTGCAAAAATTTACAAATTGCCACGTGAATTTCTAAAAAATAAACCCTCCACATATTTACTATGTATGAAGATCTTATGATTATTCTGCAAATCAAGATAAAATTTTTCACATATTTTATATTCACGTAATACTAAGATTTTCACTATTATGCACCATCTATATCTCATTTAAATAATTTAAATTATATTTTATTTTTTAGTTTTATTCTTTTAAGAAATTATTTTAATCTGTGCAAGATCTAAAATGAAAATAATATCTTAACTATCAATTTTTCAAGAAACAATTTATTAAAAAATCATTGGTTAAAAATTTCTATCTAGACACTTGAAATTATATTTGAAAGTAGAGATTTTAACACCACGATGAGCTGATGAGCGCCGAAACCACACGTACTAGCCCAATTTGATCGTTTACCCCTAGGAATTATTAAATTGTTGATACTTTTAAAAACTAGATTTATAATTACGAAAATACTTGCAATAATTGCAGCCAAGTGGGTCAGCACACTTATAATGTGGCATTGAGTGAAGTGAGGTGGCCGAGAATCAGTGAAGTTGGAAGAAGCTTTGGAGAGCAACTGTAACACTAATCCGCTGGCGTGAAAAAGAAGGCTTTTTCACCCCCTCAATCAAAACTGGCTCCTTCATGCACTAAAGATGGCCAATCAGCATCACTTAAAAGAGACAAAGTTGCAGCATAGAGAAAATTAGTGCCTCATCACTAGCAGATAACATGGGGCAGATAAAATTACAATTGATGTACAAAATGCAGTGAGCTCAATCTTCCCCTTCCTAACACAGGAGCAAGAACTAAAATTATTTCAAGGATTTTAAATCCAACATCACTCGTGTTTCAGTCATATAGGCCCTCCTGTTCCCAAATGTCCACTAGAAAATCTACCATTTCCTGTCAATATTGACAAGCAACAAGCCATCAGATAACCAAACTCATCTTAATCTGCAAGAATCCAGAAGTAGATGCTTACGGGAAGAGGGATAGGCTGAGGGAATGGTTTGCTGCTTCCAAGTAAACTTTCATATGTCGCATTCCAACTGCAAAGCCATATGCCAAGGCACAGACAATAAGTGCTGACAATATACAAGAAACGTATTTCATAAATATTGACAGGGGGAAAAAGCAAGGCTCATTAGCCACAGATTCTATCCTATTTACCACACTTGAATCATGTTACGTATTCCTAATGCGCAAAGATTTTGGTAAGCCAGCAGTGGAGTGGTGCTGACATTTCAAAAATATGCTATGTAACCAAGACAGCAATTGGATAGTTATATATCGAGGCTTCCAGTTTACACAAGTCATTTCTCTCAGGAATATAACTCTTTGAAGTTATCTGATCATTCAGCAAAACAGCCCGTAAAAGAAAGGTGGCTTCTTTCATTTATTTTAATTTTTTAACAAACAAATTAGTATAACCTCAAAGTTCCCTGTTATAAACTTAGTACAAACGTCTTAAAGACAAGAAGGAATTATCATAAAACTCATTTATGCATGGATTTATAGAAAAGAAAAAACTACTACTACATTTGACTTCTATTAAACTGTTATGGGAGAACATTCCAATGCAACTTTAAACTTGATTCGCTCTCACTTTCTAAGCATCAGTGATCAAAGCACGAACCAACGTGAGTTGATATATCAAGTCACCACTCCAGTTCCCAAAACACGGGTTCAAAAATTAAGGGAAAAAAAGCGTCAAATTAGTCCAACAGCCCAAATTACCTCAGTTTGGGTTCTCGCAGCTGCTGTGATTGAATTTGAGGCTTCTTGTTTCCTACCCACTGTTGACGAGTCTGATTCCAGAGAATGAGACCTGCAACCACAGGTTCCAAGTGATTTTTTTCTTTTTCTTTCTTTGCCTTATTGAATTCTACAAGTGACCTTGCAAGTTAAATTGCTAATCATTCAGCCACCAACCTTATTAACAAAATTTCATGGGATTAAAACACAAACAGCTAACCCGAGATAAATTGAAAGAATAAAAATATAGCCAAAAAACCTAGCCAGCAACCTAGAAGCCTTGGGAAAAAAACAAATAACTGAACTATTCAATCCAAGAAAAAATTATTTTATTAAAAATACATCAGCGTGTCATGTATGAATTAAGACACCAAGACACCTGGATAAAGTTAGAACAAAACAAAAATCTAAATTTAAATCACGAGGCCATTCAACCTACTTTTAATAGCTTTGTCTACAGCCAAAAGCATTTATATCCAAAAACAAAAAGAGAGGGGAAAAAAACAAGAAAAGAAAAGAAAAAGGAGAAGGAAAAAAAAAAATGCAAATACACATGTTCGCATGCACAAAGTAGCAAAGGCAACCATCCTTCGTTATCTCAGTCTTGTGAGAAAAGAAGTCAATAAACGCACAGAAGCAAAGGATGCTTAATGCCTAATGTCCTTGAAAAACATGAGCAATAAGAAGATACCATGATTTACAAATTCAGTGGGATTGCATGTTTTGCTAGAACCACCATGAGGATCTGGGGCTTGGTTTGTTACACTGGTTGATGAGATGCTTCCCTGTGATTGTACAGCACTATTGTCCATATCATGCGTGCTGGTGGTCCAGAAATCGTCAGATGTGCTAGGTTTCTTCACAGCCTTGCTTTGTTTTGAAAATTCTTTTGGTTCCAGTGTAATTAGTGTGGGCTTCTATAGCAACCAACACAACCACTGCTCTGTTACAATCACATTAAATTCTGTTATGAATCACAATATTAAATGATTTTCTCAAAAAAGCTACCATATATTTAGACACCACAATCTAATAACCAACCAATAATTTGGTTTACACACACATCAATTGAACGTGTTAGGAAGCCGAATTATGCAGAGTCTACAACAGCTTTCTCAACTCATGAATATGTTCCCCTTCACATCTATGTTCCTACTCTGGTCCTTAAGCATTGAAGCCAAGCACTCAGGCGAATATCGCATCCTGTGGAACTACTATTTGACCAGAATGATCGTCAACAACTTCAAAAAGACAACTAATTAGACATAGCCAGCAAACTCTTTGTTTCAACCAGATTGATCACACATATAAACAGTAAACTTACTAGACCCAAAGATAGCAACGAAATACCATCATGCTGTCCATCATCCTGGTTTGAGTATTCTAAACCATTCAAATGATTTAAAACCTGAGATGATGGCCAAATTTATCCAACACACACACACATATCCAGAACTCCATCATGGTTGGAGGCTTGGAGCTGATGATGAGCTGGATGCCAGACTTTTGTCAATTTTTTAACTGGTCCGATACACCCAACAACTTGTAATGTAAAATAGAGCAAGATGTCCAACCAGTTAGGAAGCATAGACAGTGACATGGACCCATGGATACAGAACAAAATGTAAAATATCTTATATAATTCTAAGTGTCCCGTGGTGTCTAATAACTGTGTTCTGCAAGGGCGTCGGACACAAATAAACCCTTCTATGAAGTGCCCATGCTTCTTAGCCAGCCAGCAATCAGGTCTACCTCTGACCTAAGTTAAATTCATCTTATTTCCAAAACTTAAAGTTTGGCCATGGGAGAAAAAATATTCCAAAACTAAACGGGGGGCATGTGGATCGTTAATCCATCCTGATTAATCTTTCATCATTTCAAGAGAGGCATACAAGTTCATATAATTAGGAAGTTATCCCACTATAATTAAAACCAACAATAAAAATAGGCTTAACCCTTTCATTTACGATTGAAATCAGAAAACATACCCCATGCATGCAATGTCTGAAATACCCAAGAGCCTGATCAGATCTGCCACAAGGACTTTGCAAGGAATCGAAGAGGACGAAAATCGATTCCAGGAAGAAAAATCAGAAAGCAATGCTGAAAGCCCAGAAATTTGAACGACGAAACGGAACGCAACAAAAGCAGATGGTGAATATTCGAAGAAACAAAACCAAACAAACAAAACGAAAGAGGCAATTAGATTTATGGCTAAAACGAATAAAGAGCGTACCTTGGAGATTTGATTCCCGAAATCGATAGCGTCCCTTCTGATGCACAAGACACCGACGGGACGGCGACTCGGATTCCTCTTCTTCCTCAAGTTCGTTCCGAGCACAAGAATACCAAAAGAGAATGGCGGATTGTGCAGTGAGTATTTATTTATAATGAATAAATCATTATTATTATTATTATTATTATTTTGCTAATTAATTCACTGGTATCAACATAAACAGTTAAATGTATTAAATTTATCACAAAGATTAAAGTAATTTCTAATATTACTTTTATTAACTACATTAAATTTCAAAATCATATTAATTTATATTCTTCTACTAATGTTATTAATTATAGGTATATATAGAAAAAAAATTTAATGCTGATTGAAACAAATTATAAAGTCTTTGAGAAAAGGACTAAAAAATTTTTGTCCTAAGAAGTGTCTTATGATATGAATTAGAGGGATTATTATTATTATTATTATTATTATTATTATTATTATTATTATTATTATTATTATTAATCCATGTATGGTGGAATATATCTAGTGGGTAATCATGTTTGAACACGAAGACAAATTAGGTGGTGAAGATGAAACTTCCATTTATGTTTACTTAGCCGAACCCCACACGTCGCTCATTGTTCAGCCTTTTTTTTGAAAAAAGGGGGGGATGTAATTATTATCTAAAATAAATGGAAATTTAATGGCTAAATTTATTTGTCAGTCAGCCTTAAATATTTTCATTTTTTATCCATAAAGATGTGAAATTAAACATTTTTCTGGTGAGCGGAGGTTCCAACTTTGACTATCATTTGATGTGATTGGATAGTACCACTGAAGATTGAAATAGTTGAATAGTTAAAAAAATGAAATAGAAAATTATCCATAAATCAGATCAAACTCAACCAAAATAATTCAGTTTCATTTGTTTTATTTGCGCAAAAGGGGTCTGATTTCCCAAATCACATCA
Organism: Neltuma alba; assembly: GCF_004799145.2. Classification (NCBI taxonomy): domain Eukaryota; kingdom Viridiplantae; phylum Streptophyta; class Magnoliopsida; order Fabales; family Fabaceae; genus Neltuma; species Neltuma alba. The sequence continues at coordinate 92,047 of NW_021637538.1, read as the reverse complement.
CCTAATGCTTTAATTATTCGACCACAAACACATCACAACTTGGCAATTGCTTTCATTTAATACTTTCTTTCCTCATTTAGTTCCATTATATTACCTTCCGCTCTTAATTATAAAAGCTACTCGACTGATTTAAAAAGATTAAAAAATAAGTTAAATTAGTTATTTGTCATAAATAGGTGATGCATTTTCTATATATCTTTACTAATCAAGTGTATTGACTATAACTATTATTATTAGAAGAACTAATTTGAAATAAATACATAAAAATGAGAGATAAAATAGATTAAAATATTATATTTAAGATCAAAATAAAAATCAAATAAGATTTTATATTATGAGTAAAGGAGGCAGTATAAGAAGAAAGTAGCACCTAACGCGTAAGTCCTGACATCCTCTCTCTCTCTCTAACTTAATAGTTAATAGGAGTACATATGGGCGTGGAGTAAACGGGGGAATAAGACAAGTCTAATTGGTTAAGAAAAAGAATTTAATTAAGTAAAATTTATTCAAGGGCCCGATATGGAACCAAAAGGGCTGAGGGAGCGTCTTTCAGCGTCGGAAAGAAAGTGCACCGACGTGAATTTGAAGTAATTGTTTGTGATGCTAGCAATAGTATACTTAATATAAAATTTATTTAATTAATTTGATTAGATTAAAATATTAGATAAACTAATTAATTATAAGAAATATGACACGTTTTTTTTAAAACACAATAATCATCTTTTTTAATACTTTATCTTTCTTTTCTACTTAATTATTGTTGAGGGAGATTCATAAATTTGTGAAAAATTGATAGATATGAGAAATAGGTCTTATATTTAATATTAGAATCATGATAGGATTATTTAAAAGTAATTTTTTAATCATAATTTATTAAATACAAAGTAAGTGTGCTAGAAGAATTGATTATCAATTATATGAACATACTTATAGGCACTTACTCCAAACAAACTCCATTCATATTGAGGGGAAAGGATTGGGTTTTCAGATCCTATCCTATTTTCTACCCTTTTATTTATGATTTTTGAGACTTTAAGAGTCAGGGAAGTTAAGATTCCAAACCTTTAAGTTTTTAACAGTTGATTTGCATTTAAATGAATTAATGAGGCCATAATAAGTGTTTAATCCATTTAGATTTATCTAATTCTGTGTTCTGAATTATTTACTTTGTGTAAGAAAGTGTTAGGATATGATTAAATTTGAGTTTAATAACTAGATTATTTTTATCCGAGACAGAATAGATGATTAGTCAAGTTAATTCGTTGGTTAAAGTTGAGAAAACTGGAGCTTTTCAGAAATTAGAGGTTTTAGATGTTAATTGGTGTTTAGAACGGATTCGTAGGGCTGTGTAGTGATTGAATTTGGATTTGTTAATGATAAATGAATATTAGAAATTACAAAACATAGATTAAATATTTAAAATTCACATAAAATGCAAAATTTTCATTAAAAGATTATTAATCCCACCTCAATTAATAAAATCATATGCTCGCAAGTTGCGAACAGACGCAGGATTTTTGATCGAAGCAATAATTTTAGCCTGGGGTTGGCGCAAAAGCATTCAAGTTTCAACCTTGCGGCACAATAGAAAAGAAATTTCACGGCTAGAGGTTATCGTTTGTTCTGAGTTTGATAGTTTGTGTGTGTTTAACAGTGGAGTTCAGGACAAGTGCTTGTTTCTTCGTCGCTTGTCGCGTTAGGCCATGGACTTTGAATCAAGCTACGATATTTCCGCCACTGCCGACTTCATCCACAGCCGCAACTTCACCAGAGTTGCTTTGCAAGTAAGACCTATTTCTTCAATTCTCCAGCTTGTTCCTGCCCGTGATAAAAGTTCAAATCTTTATATTACACTGGTAGTGATGGAAACACATGCTTGTTGCCCCAAATAACATATCACTGGGAAGAATTATTTTGAAGAACCCCCATCGTAGAGTATTGAACTGTAAAATGCTCAACTTGTTCTGCAGCTGTAATGACTTTCTTTTATTAATTTCTCAGTTTCCAGATGATCTTCTAAAAGATTCGACGAAAGTGGTGGCAGCATTAAGCCAACGTCTTCAATCACTAAGAGAAGTCGATGTCACAGGAACTGTCAATATGACAGAGGTAGCGTTGTACGTGATGGCAGACACAGCGTATGGTAGTTGCTGTGTTGATGAAGTTGCGGCATTACACATCAATGCTGATTGTGTTATTCATTATGGACAGACATGTTTTAGCCCGTAAGTACTCCTGATGATCTCTGCAAGATTTCCTTAGCTAGACAATCTGAACTTTGAATTTTGCCTTGATGTGTTAATGCTATGAATCCGGTATCTTATTTGCATAAATAATTGTTTGGGATGATAAATATTTAGGATGTTACATTTTCTGTGATATGGAAAATGCATGCCTCTCAATTTCATTGTTCCCTTTGGATCCTACTGTTTATTCCTTTTTTCCCTATTTCGCCAAAATTTTCTCAGTTTCTGAAGCAAAATTCGGTTGCATATATGCACTCTTTACGTTGCTGTGAGGATTCACATTCTATCTCTGGTGACAAAGTTCTATCTGATCTTTGCAGGACAACAACTCTACCAGCTTTCTTTGTTTTTGGGAAGGCTTCTATCAGCATACCTAACTGTGTTGAAAGTCTATCGAAATATGCTCTTTCATGTAGCAAGCCTATCATGGTATAACCAATTATCAACTATTTCTGTGATTTCATTTTTTTCCCGAAGAAAGAGTAATTGGATTTGTGATGAGTAGAAGATGAAGCATGATATTTAATAATTTAAACAGCTATCCGGCCATGTTCATTTACCATTTGGTCCAATTTCCATCTCAATTGCAGGTGCTTTTTGGTTTGGAATATGCACATTCAATACCACACATTAAAACAGCAACGTTAGAAGCATTAATGTCAAGTAGATCTGAGTTGAAACCGGAAGTTCATTTTCCTGATGTTCCGTCTTCGTCTATGTTTCCTTCAAGAGATATCAAAAACTTAAATGGGCTGGCGGAACCAGCTAATGGTTTGAACAATAATGGCAGTTCTAATGAGACTGGTGCGCCTAGGTATAGCATTGGAGGATTGACTTGGAAATTACCGGAGGGAAAACGCATGGATGACTTCTTTATCTTTTGGATTGGACATGATAATTCAGCATTTGCAAATGTTGTGCTTACATTCAATACCTGTGAAATAGGTTGGTTATTTACCCCATGTCAAAAGTCCTGCAGCTTTTCTTCATTTGTTTCTGTGGTCTTCTTTATCCAGTGCAGCCTCGAGACGTTGCACATGGGGATTAATCCTTGTGCATAACTGACCTACAATCTAACACTGTCATATCTAATCTTTTGCTAAGTATTGCAAAATCTCTGCTCATGCTGTCTATCTAGTATGTGTTAAATGTAAATCCTGATTAACTTCTCTGCTACAGATTCTTAGTAAATCATTGATTTAATTGTGATACTGGTGGCTGTAGTCAGATATGATGCAACTGAGAATCGAATGGTGACTGACTTGTCTCAGCAGAGGAGGATTCTTAAACGTAGGTAATAAAACACTGTCCTCAACTTTAATCATCTTATATTTTAAATAATACTTAGTTAATTTAGTTCTGGTGTTAACTAGTTGGATTGATGTTTTATGCAGATATTACCTAGTTGAGAGGGCTAAAGATGCAAATATCATTGGGATTTTGGTAGGAACTCTTGGTGTTGGTATGTTTTACCGTTAGAAATTTGGTCTTCCTTTCAAGGATGTTGCCAAAGTACTATTAGTTTATGAAAACTTATATTGTTGCATCCATTATTTAGGCATCATCGTCATACCACTGTAGTCATTGATAATGGAATGCAGTCTTACTCCCGCTAGCAGAGAGGCTGTTTCCAGACTCTAGGCTTTTCACTAAATTGAGTAAATTCTGAAAATGCATTTCTTGTAGTTATTGATGGAAAAAAGAAAAGAAAAGAAAGTGCATTTCTTGTTTTCATGTATTGAACTGGTACTAGTTCCTCCCGTCTTGAGTAGTTTTCCATTTATAAAATGCTTCATTTCTTTTTCCATGTTTTCATGGCTAAGCATAAATATTAACTTTTGCTTTATTAGACCGTATTCATTTTATTTTGGTTCCAAAACTTTAGTTTCTTTTGCTTTGCAACCAGTCTTCTTGTTGCCCTTACCACATGCATGTTATCTTTTATCTTTTCAATGACTAAGAACAAAAATTACGTGTTTCAAGTGTTTCTGTATAAACACTTGTGTGTTCTACCAAAAATGGGGTTTGATTTGAAACTGCTGATGCAGCTGGTTATCTTCATATGATACACCAGATGAAAGAGCTCATCACTGGGGCAGGAAAGAAGGCCTACACTATGGTCATGGGAAGACCAAACCCAGCTAAACTTGCTAACTTTCCTGAGGTAATGTTTGGTTCATTCGAGACTTCAAGCATAGCTTTTTTTATGACTGAAAATAAAGAATCTATTGTTAACAGTTTGATTTTCATCAGTGTGACGTTTTCATTTATGTCTCCTGTGCCCAAACTGCTCTACTGGATAGCAAAGAGTATCTAGCCCCAGTTATTACTCCATATGAAGCAACAATAGCTTTCAGCAGGTATCCTATCCTGTTATATCTCAAACTAACTTGTTAATCAGACTTTTTTGCCCTTTCCTGGCATCCATTCTAATCATTTCTTCGTTCCATGCAGCTTCACCTGCACCGTTTCTATTTTTTCCATTTTTTAATTCATAAATATACTAACTGGAAAATGACATTTTTCTTTCTAGGAATAGCAAGCTTCCTGTGGTTATCTTTTTGTGAACTGATTGAGACTCAAACGGTCAAACCCATTTTATGTTATTTATGCTGCTGCATTGTCAGAACTTAGTAGATTTTTATTTTAAAACATCGTATTTGCTGAGAACAAGTTCGCAGGGTCATTTCTGTTATTAAAAGGGATGGTTCTGTGCATGAGTAATAAAATACTACATTTTTTTTTTTTAAAAAAAAAAATGGAAGTATCATAATACCAAAAGGATCTTGATTTATGTAGCCAAAAATGCACTACATATACAATGAATTATCAGAATCTAGTTTCCATCTTTATTGGTATCAATGCTTGAATGTCTCACGTATGACGTGTCTTTTTTCAGAAGCTTGACAGTTGTGATTTGCTTTCCTTCTCGATTTTTATGCTAAAGTGTTTTATGTTCCCAGGGGAAGCCAGTGGACAGGATCGTACGTAATGGAATTTCGAGACCTAATAGAGTTGCCTCAAGTGGAAGCTGGAAACCAGGAAGAAGCACGGTTTTCATTCCTGCAGGTGGATATGTGGAAGATATTGATAACCATGGTATTGCCTGACTTTCTATCCCTTGTTTCTTTCTTGTAACTGAATGATAATGGAATGGTTAATGGTTCTGTCAATAATTTTCTCTCTTATAATGCTAATAACTTGTCATTAAGCAAATGTGGCCTTTGATCTACTTGTCATTGCCTGTTCTTAATTCCCAACCAAGAGTGTCTATATTCCCATTTAACTATTGATCGCTTAAAACTTCTGACCTAATCAGAAAACGCCAAGGAAGACAGAGAAGCCCTTGCTTTAGTTAATGCTACAGAGAAGGCACTGCAGTTGCGGGATAACTCTGGTTCTCTAATTAAAAGGGATGCTAAATCAGGAGCAGAGTTTTTCGCCGCGAGATCTTATCAGGGTCTGAATATTGACGATGAAAACGCTGTACCTGAGCCATATTTCATAGGAAGGAAAGGAAGGGCGTCAGGCTATGAAGACGAGAAAAGCCAACAAGAAACTTAGTTGCAGTTGTTGAGGATGAATGATGAGTATAAATGAATGTGGGGCTGACCCTGATATTCCTTCTCTTTGTCAATATGGGAAAGAGGGGCCAAACCTTGATTCTTGCTTTGTGTTGCAAGTACTGATTTTGGCTAGTGAGTTGGGTTAACTTAGTAGTTCCACACTAACATGCTTGTTGTATAATAGTTCTGGAGAATTTTGAATTTTGAATAGCAGCAAGCTTTTGTGGCTGAATTTTTTTTTTTTTTTGCCCCTAATGTTGGAGCATGATTGAAATTCCTTTTTGAGATATTTAAATGCTCTTCTTTATTCATATTGATTTTTTGTGGAGATATTTTTCTACGAGTTCCAGAATTCAAATTCAACAATAGCACTGCTGGGCCAAGTTCACTTGTTTTCGTAGTGGGTCCACTATTCCCCTTCTGTAGCCAGTTGCTGATGGAGCTTCCATTATTTCATTTACAAAGTTCAAGTTACTTGAATTTTATTGAGCCTAATGTATCACTTGTATTTGGTCATATATGAGGCGGCTCTGTAACACGGTCGTCCTAAACGACATCATATCTAATCTAATCTAACCGAGGAACTATATAAATTCTGTGTAGTATCTGTTTAACAAATCAAACTTTTAATGAGAGTTGAGTATATTGGTTCAAATTAAACAAAATACCCCGTCATTAGTAAAAGAATTACTTCATAGTATAAATTTTTTAATCCTTTGGCTCATGCCAAACGAACCCTCTTCTCGGTTTCAGAATCAAACCCATGACTCTCCTCTTACAGGCTAGAGGCGCTGGCTGCAAGGCACTTGGTACTCTTGCAGGGTAGGTAGGTACCTACACCCAATTGGAGAAGAACACATCAACACACATAAATCAATCAATTTGGGAACGTGGGGTCCAGATAATCTTGATGTCGTTAGATATTTCAAATCATCATAGCCCCTCTCGAACCATTCCGTAACCAAATGTTGAACCTAGTCGAACAGTCAAACCAATGCATGAGAGATGAGAGAAATTTGTGGAATATGTGAAACTCCAGAGAGTTGAAAGAGATAACACGTGAAGATGAGAAAGTGAAACATGAAATATCGGTACTTGAGGGGAGAAGATTAGTGGTGGGAAATCAAGGTGAATGTTAGGTAATTGGATTGGCTTGAGACAAAAGTTGGGTTGGTCAAATCAGTTGGGGCTGCCTTCATTAATCTTCACAGAGCATCATCATGGTACTTCTTCTGCTGCCTTAAGGATTTCTGTGATCTAATTTGCTTCTTTGGTTCTTCTCCTCCCATGTGATTCCTTTTGCTCTTGCCCAACTATTCACGGATCTTCATTGTCTGCTCTAACAGATGGCATGCATGATTAAACTTGAGATATCAGCCGTTAGGCTATAAGGCCCCACCAGCCTCCCATTTTCCTTCACTGGGGGGGGGGGAGAGGGAAAAAAAAAACTTTTGCATTCTAGGATATAAAATTTTTCTCATATATTTTCTTCGAACAGTCCCGAATCACTTAGAATAAGCTTTATCTAGATAAATATATGGTATGTGATATGGGTCTTATATTTAGCACCTGAAAAGTAACAAAGTAGAGGGAAAATGCAACAAAGAAGTGTCCAAACATGGCACCTATTTTTTTCTCGGGTTGTTTTGAGATTTTTTTTTTAATAGCATTTCATAAATACTACTCTTCTTGTTTATGATTATAGAAGTCAGATAACTAATTTATGAATATTAAAAAAATAGTTATATTGATTATTTGTTAAAAAAAAAAAAGAAGAGCATATTGGTTTTCTCAAAATACTTCTAATAATTTGTCTTAGAAATAATCCTCATTGATGGAGACTCACGTATATATGTAATTAAAAGATATTTTGAAAAAAAGTTGAGAGATAAATAATATTAAACTCTTTTTTTTTTTTACCAGAATATTAAACTCTTATGTTTAACATCAAAGCAAATCCATGTATTAATTCTTTTTATTTAAGACATGATGAATCAATAATTTTCATTTGTAATATAATATAAAACCTTATAATGCGACGGCAGTACGGTACAACTCGTTAATTATTATTAGAAAGTTCCATTCTTCCAAAAGATCAAACAAATCAAACAAAAGAGCATGATTAAACATGCCATAGAAACAAACAAATTCACAAATCATAAAACCAACGAACATAAATAATGAAACCAATATATCTGAGTGGAAGATTTTATTGGGGGCTTGACGAAGATACTAGAATAGGTTTGTTGAATGTGATGGGTTGGATAAAGGGTATCACAGGACACAAAAATATGATTCTTAGAAAGTTGCGGGGAAAAAATCCATCTTGGTAGTTATGGAAGATAAAATAATGATTCTGAGAAAGATTATACTCTTCTGATTTTAAATATAAGAACTATTTTGTAATATAATTTATATTATAAAATTAGTTTTATATTTAGTACCTAAAGAGTATTAAAGAATAAATTCTTAAAATATTTCCAACAACACGTGAAAATTGCCATAAAAAATTGTTCTCATCAATAAAATTTGGTCCAAAAAATCATTATCAAACAATATTCTATAAACACAAGTAAAAATAATTCAAAATGCAAGTATAATTCCTGTATATTATAAATAATATTCCTCAATCATCCATTAGAAGTTGGCCAAAAAAAACTCTCCATTAAAAATTATAAATTTTTCTTGCTTTTTTTTTTTTGGGTCATCAAAAGCATGTTGTCAAAACATATTGGGTCTAACAGCACATATCCTTTTTTCAAAGTGGTTATAAAGTTTTAAACTCGTTCTCCATGTGTAAGTATATTTATATGTTGAAATATTAAAAGAATTTTTAATGTTTAAAGTTAATATAATTTTTAATCTTTAAAATTTAATTTGATTTTCATTACTAAAATTTGAAATCATGTTTTTTTTTAAATCAAAAGTTAAAATGAGATCCAATTTTAAAAATTAAAAATTATATTAAACTTAATATTATGAAGTACCATGTCTTCTTATAAAAAAAAAAAAATCTTGTTCGACCTTGGAAATATGAAAACAGTGCTATTTTGTTTCCACCACATCTATAGTATTTTAGTATTTATTTGACGAAAAAGTATAATCTTTTTTGGAGCTGAAGACGAAAAAATATAATATTAAAAAACAAAAAAAGGGAAGAAATGTGAGGGTAGGAAGAGAATAAATTTAAAAAAAAAAAATTGGTGTCAATGTCGTGGAGGAACAGAGAAGTAATTCCAAACACAAATTGAAAGAGATACAGAACTCTGTCCATCATGAGGGTTGAAGACAGCTGAAAGGAAAACCTCTTTGAGTTGGCCCAAGCTCCCTATTCTCTCTCTTTATTTACAGCCACACGAATTCTCTCAGATTTTTCATAACTTCCCTCTCCACAAACAGAAAATTACTACCAACTCATTAATTAATTCCTAAATTAAACGATCGAAACGCAAGAAAACGCTTCGTACAGAGGGACACGACAAAGTCTTGTTCGTCTCTTGGAGTTTCCTGTACCTGTTGGCATCTCGATCTTCAGTTCTTGACGATGAATCCAGAACTGAAAGCCTTGAGATGACGATGATGATGACGACGACTTCATCGTCAGCAAGAGTATTCCAGCCTGTGAACTCGATCTCTCAGAATCCCGTTGTACAAAGCGATTCGATTCTCTGGCATTCGTCGGATCTCTGGGATTTCGTATCTGCAACTGCTCGATGCTCTGCTTTGCTTCCCCTGTTTTTCTCGGAGATCCTTCTTCTTGGTTTCGGTTTCGGGTTCTTCCTTCACATTATCTGCGAATTTCACCCTCTTCGTCTTCTTCTTCTTCATCCTGCTTTCCCTTTTCTTTTCCTCTGGAAAACCCAACCAAAAAAAATGAACAAAGAACAAAACTTTCTCAAGCGAGCGACGAGAAGAAGCATCGATCAGAAAGGAAAACGAAATAACAAACAGAAAAACAGGGGAAGTGAAGTAACCTGAGTATAAGCAAGAACGGAGAGCTTTCTTGTTTGGGTGTTGGGAATTTGAATTTGAATTGCCGGGAAGATAGGGAAGAGGGAAAGTCTTCTGTCTGAGGAAACCAAGATAAAGAACGGTGCTGGAGACAAGCATAGCGGTGGTCAGAACAAGACCCTGGGAAATAGAAGAAGAAGCCATGGGAGAGAGAAACAGAAAGACTCGTGTTGACCAAAAAAGGAGACCGCAGAGATATATATATGGAGGGGGGAGAGAGAGAGGTAAAGTAATGAAGAGTCACGGGAAAAAGGGAGGGGTGGTGGGGAGGATAATGAAGAGAAAAGAAATTTCCAAGAAAAATGGGGGGAAAGAGAGAAGAAGGATAGGAATTAAGAGTTAGATTGGTTGAGACAGAAGAAGCGTCTGGATTTGTCTAACAGGGGAGGGAAGGGCAGAGAGAGAGTTTGAGTGGGGCTTTGCTTACTAAAATGAAAGAAGCTATTATGGAGAGAGAGAGAGAGAGAAGAGGGAGAGAAGGAAGGGAATGAATGTTGAATCCGGTTTGCGGTTTGGGTTTTATTGTTTTGATGGAAATGAAATGAAGTGAGTCGTCAAGTCTGAAGTCCTTGGGATGACTTGTCGGCTTTGGATTTTGTTGTCACACTCTGCAAGTGGCCTCCCAATTCTCCACATCCGCTCTTTCCACGCGGGGTAAAACCATAATAATAAACTACCCCTAAATGATTCAAAACTCAAATTAATCCCCCCAAGATTAAAGATAAAGAAAATTACAATAAGGTCCAAACAAGAAAAATAATAAAAACAAGTCTCAAAAATTGTCATTCTTACTATAGAACTTGTCATTATAGGCTGTTAAGGTTGTTATTGGGATTTTTTGATAATTGTTTCTCTTTTGTGGGACTTGATTGTAATTCCTCCTCTTTTCCCTTAAAAATATGACATAACAACAATAGGATCTTAGGACTTATTCAAAATGACTTATAAACAAAAAAATACAGAATAACTATAAAATACAGAATAAATATGTATGTAAGAAAAATTTTATCTTGACTCACATTGAAATATACTTATTTATTGCAGATTCAAACAAACTGCAAAGGTGGATGAGATGATCTTACTGCCTCTCACTTAAAAAAAAAAAAAAATCCTCATATGTCATCTCTCTTGTTACAAGTAAATTTCCTAGTAAAACAATGCAAAATAATATACATATGTGTGTGTATAAAAAACAATCAAAATTTTGAGACTTGTGAAGTGATTAAAATGGTAGGGCGAATTATCACTATATTTACAAACACAAGTTTAATCATGAGTTACTATAATGGCATTGCAACCAAAATAATAATAATAATAATAATTGACTAGCAAATAATAACTATAATAGTATTGCAAATAGGTACTATCTTAATTAAATGAGCATTTTTCAAGTTAAGTTACTAAAGATTATCTGCAAATAAATAGTGTTATTCTAAGTTTTATGAAAGATATGGTCGATATGCTTATATGGATGCATAAAAATAAAATGGCCTCCATGATGAGGTTATAAAATGAGGATTAAAGAAGTTGGAGATTGGCCTCTAACAATGATGATTAAAGCCTAATACACGCTTGCTTTTCTTCTCTCTTCTTTTGGTTTCTTTCCTTCATTTTTTTAATTTTTTGGAACATATATAATTGTTGCTTTTTAGCAGCATATATAGTTTCCACTTGCCACTTCAATTGTTTGTTTCAACCAATGTCTATGAAAAAGGGAACAAACCGATTGCTGGAAATTTGGAGAAATCAAGAAAATTGAGATGTGATTTTTTGTCTTGATATTTCTAATATGTTTTATGATAATTAAGAATTGGAAAATGAAAAGGAGAATTGTTTGTCCACGGACTATTCAACCTGCCTGACTATCCGATTATTTGATTTGGATCATTGATTGAGTATCAGGCATGTCGGTAGATTTTCAAATTTCTTGTAAAAATATTTAAATACTCATCCGGTCCTTAATATAAAATCTAATTAACTAATTTGATTAGATTAAAGAAGTTAAATAAATTAGTTAATTATAAAAAATATGATTTTTTTTAAAACACTAAAATCATCTTCTTTAATATCCTCTCTCCCTTTTCTATTTGATTATAATTGGGAGAATATCGATAGAGGTAATTTAAAAAAAATTAATAAATATAAGAATATGTCTTATATTTAGAATCAAAATTAACTTAATAATTAGGTCATATATTAAGAAACGAGTGAGTATTTATATATTTACATATGATGCATTAGCTTGCCTAATTTTGATGACTCAATACTGTAATATAAGTACTAATTTGCGGTTCAGCTTTATCTGAAAATAATACGAATTATATAAGGGGGAATTATAATCAAGTCCTACAGAGAAATAATTTCTAAAAAGTCTCAATAACAATTTTAACAGCCTACAATGACAAGTCTTATAGTGAGAATGACAACTTTTGGGACTTGTTTTTCAATTGTTTTCCTTACTTGGGACCTCATTGTAATTCTCCCATTATATAATGTCCATAAGTTTTTCTGGTTTAAATAGAACTTAATTTTCAATTTATAAAAAAAAAAGAACTTAATTTTCAAAATTAAATAATTAATACAACTACAAGCTTAGGTCGTGCATGGAATTGATTAAAATTTGAATTCGGATGCCCATTAAATATTGTCCGTTGAAGGAATCTAATGTCGCGTATCCGTACTTTTCCGCGTGGGGAAATTAACGTAACGAGAATGACATTTTGGATCAGTATATTAATTTATTTAAATTTATAATCAAAATATTTGAAATTAGAATTTTAAAAAGAAGAAATAGTATAATCAGAGCTCTCTCTGTTCATTTCTCCAAAACGACTAAACGAATCACGTTAATAAAAAATTATTAAAATTAGTTATAATCAATAAATATGTAAAAATGTAATTTGTTTTTCAAAAAAACTCTTATTAATGAACATTGGAAAAGATGAATGGAAGGGATAAAGAGTGAAAAAAGAGATGAGAAATAATTAACTGAAGATAAAAATAAAAAAAAAATACAATAAATGTTTACATATACCCGAAATGTGGTTTGTAAAAAGGAAACGAAAGAGTAATAAAATCGTAGAAAATGAGCGTTCAATTCAAATGCCGGAAGCTTGGTGAATTAATTTAGTAAGTTTTGATTTTCATCTTTATTTTTTTAAACAAGTTTTAATTTAGGCTTTTATATATAAGCCATTCTAAGTCCCTATATTTTTATCGATTTAATCATTTATAAATTAAGACTATTAAGCTCAAATTCAAGTTCTCATGAAAATAAAGACACCAACATTTTGAAGGGGACCAAAAAAAATAAAATAAAATATAAAAATCGGTTTTTGAAAAAGAAAAGAAAAGAAAAATGTAATCTGAGTCGGCTGTTCACACACGACCAGTGAAAATCAGTACTAATTGATTATGAGCCAATGAAAAATCAACACATATCCACAAGCATGAAGAATTAATCAACCACCGTTTGACACGCGTCACATAAAAACCACAAGGCATTACCCTTTCCATCAAGAAAATTGATGGATAATTTTAGAATGTAATATTAATTAAGAAGACATTCTCATGATTACTTTTTTCTCTCTATGTTTATATTCTTTTTGCTGAAAAAAAATAAAAATAAGGATATATTAATATCCAACAATTTCCCTTTCAACAATAATATTATTGCTTCTGAGGAAACCACGTGTGCATGATTATTAAATATTTAAAACCACAGTATTTGAGTACGCCTTGCTTTCTAAAAAGCTAAATAATTATCATGATTAGCTCCTCTAAAACCAGTGTTTGAGTGTGGGAGAGGATATGCTATAAATATTCTTAACTGATTAAAAAAGGTTACAATTAATTAGTGGTTTTATTTTTTTTCTTAAATTAACATAACATTCCAAAATTACCATTAAGTCTTTAACCATATTGATAGGCAGGGCTCTGTTTTTTTTTTTTTTTGGCCCATGGAGTTTATGGCATGTTTTTGTTCTCCAAATTGATTAGATTAGGGTGTCAAAGAGAGAGAATTGCATAATACTCCTCTGATCCTTCATATAAGATCTATTTAACTAATTTGATTAGATTTAGAAAGTTAAGTAAGTTAGTTAATTATAAGAAATATGACATGTATTTCCTAAAACATCATAATCATCTTTATTAATATTCTCTATCCCTCACTTATTTGATTATGGTTGAGGGAGTATCCACAAGAGTAATTTAAAAAAAATTGATAAATATAAGAAATAGATCCTATATTTAGAACTAAAATTAACTTAACAGTTAGGTCCTATATTAAAAATCGGAGGATTATAATTATAAAGGGTATATTTAGAAAAACTGAAAAATGACATATGTTAAAGGTTAAGAAAACCTTCTTAGAATGTATGCCATAAATAAAAGTGAAGGGAGTAGAGGAATAAACACTTGGATTAATTGATGGGTTTTTTTTTAATTATCAAAGGTATGCATAATATTTTAATTATTAATTTTTGGGACGAAAATGAAGAGGCTGATTATTGTCTTTCTTTTTCCCCCCTTACATTGGATTAATGTCTTTCTGAAAAAAGGGACTAATTAATGATCAATTTCCATTATAATGAATCATTTATCAATATATAAATTTTTAATATATATATAAAGAATTATATTGGTACAACTCATTTTGCATTATAGGAGAAGAAAGCCTTATTAATATACTAGTATTAAAATAAAGTAATAAAAATATTGTGTATGCGGATGGAGGGTATTGTGAGATCATTGAACTTGCGTGGTTATCAAAAGCATATATGTATCTTTTTGTTAGAGGGTATAGACATTTTGTTTGAATTACAATTAGACACTAAATATGAATACTTCTCTCCAAATATATAATTATTATAAAGAATATAAAATTTCATTTGTTAAAAAAATATATAAACAGTAAATTTCGTATGTCCTGGTCTAAAAAAATTGGTATGTCGAAATATATATATAAGATTATAAAAATGATATAAAATCCAAAAGGCTAAAGCTGAAAGCAAGGCCTTGTAAGGTTTTGCTAACTAACTTTCACCTGCCATGGATCAGTTGAGGAAATGCGATTTTGGACAAGCTTTTGAAACCTAAACAAATTGTTAGCAAATGTTGATAATGGAAATGGAGTTTTTGAGATTTAAACTGTGAGAGACCCAACATTCCCTTAGACCAAAGGTGAATTGGACATTGATCATCCTAACAACTTTATTTGAAAAAAAAAAAAACTAATGAATATCATTCCACCACCTTGTAAAAAGAAACCCCTCCGCTTAAAAAAATAAAATAAAATCACCTTGATAATTTGCGCGCATAGTACATGATTGACAAATTTGAATAATAAAAAACACGCGCTCACATTTAATATTTAACAGTGTCTTAAATAAGATTATATCTAATTTCAGATATATGTGCTTAGCAAAAAAATGTACACAAGAAACACGTTGGTAAGTTGATATATATATATATATATATATATATATATATTCATATATAAAGTTTGGGTGGAAGATCCTCAAAGTTTACGTAAGCACCTCAAATCGATGCATTTCTAGGAATCGCGGTGAATAACCAAACCCCCTCCTTTTTTAATAAAAGGGTTCGGTTTCTTACTACTGAACCCACAAATGATGGGTAAATGTTAAAAAGTAAAATAAAATAGTATTACAAATTAGTTACAGTTTTAAATATAAGAATTAGATAAAAGTTCATTTTGATTCTATATATAAAACTTCAATTTACTTTGCTTCTCAAATTCATAACTTTTTGCCAAGGGATAACTCTAATATATGTAATTAAAGAAGGTAATTTAAAAACCAAAAAATATATTTGTTATATATAACTAACTTAATTTTTTTAAAACATCTGTATTTAAATTAATTATTTAGCTCTAAAGGCAGTATATAAGTTCAATGACTTTCAGAAGAAATTGGCACTGGTCCCATTTTTTTACAATTTCAGTTTAGATTAGAATCATTAGTCTCTATCTCACAATTATGACCCTTCATTGAGAACATGACACGAAAGCAACCAAGTAGTGTTGGAGACTGCGTATTAAGAACAACATCGTAGTTTGATTCCACATGGCAGCTCGAATGGGAAAATTCCAGCAGATCAGCGAAACCTCTCACAGCCACACCTTTTGTTCAATTCTCTGTCGACTCATGTCATGATGTTACCTCTGGCTTACCCCATTATTGAATCCTCTGTCAAATCACAGTTCCACAAGTTCCTTTCCCAGCCCAATTTCCCCATAAATTTTGTCTTTATAGAGTACAAGAAACTCTTGATATGATATCTCCAGAAGAAACTGACATTTACGTTGTTTCATTTGATACAGCGTGTGTTTGGAAATCCTCTGATTTCGATCGAAATGTGCAATGGGAGAATAACTTTGTCTTAAAAATTGCAATTGCTCGTTGCCGACAAGTTTCCAAACACAGGCAAAGTTGGGACATCACAGAGTTATTCCAGAAAGCCAGAGAATAACAGATACGTGATGCTAAAGCAGCAAAAAAAAAACATACAGAAAAATAAAACCGAGTCATCGTATTAGATCAAACAGCTCCAGTCATAAAACCCGACAACAATTCATCACAGAACCTGAAACACCAAGAACTCAACTGACATGGCCATCCTCGTCTAGATAGTGACATCTACAGAGAGAAATCACACGCTACAATGTGTTTATTACATTAGCAAACCACTATAGTAAGGAAACCAGAAATTGAATCTGTAGCAGCAAAAGTTTATGTGAAGCAAGTACGAAATAAGTTAAGTTGTGAGGATTGGTGGCATGTAGTCAGCCTTGCCACCGAGAACACGAGCCTTGGTGTCTGGGAAAAATTCAAATCCTGGCACCTCTGTGATTTCTCCTTCTTCAGAAATCCCGATCGGGTAGCGAAGCAGGTGTCCAGGAAGGTCATGTTCCAGCGACTCACTTGAATAGAGGTCCCAGTACTTGTCAGCCATCCGGTTCACCTTCCTGACACATTCTTCGCTTGCTGGCTGGAGGAAGGAATCGTCAAGCTTGCCAAGGTGCTCATACCACAATGACAAGCGGAAACCATGGATCTGACCCCGTGCAGGCTGCCTGTGAGCCAAATGATATGGTTGATAAGCGCCCATGGCAATCTCGGAGTCCCTGGCACCATCCATTGATCTCTGGTTGATGTTGGCAGATCCTATGATTATGTACTCATCATCAACTGCAAAATAAGAGGAAGAAGCTCCATGAGCCGCTACCATCAAAGAATATCTTGAAGACAGCAAAAGAAATATGGTTATGACTGTTTAATGAAGGATACCGATTCAACTTTCAAACTCACCTATCATCATCTTGGCATGAACATAGATCATGAAGCGCCGGGCCTCTTGAGCTCTCGAATAATCAGAATCAGGATCTGGTCTTTCTGAAGGTTGGTACTCTCCAGGTTTCTTCAACTCTCGATTACCAAGGCAGAAGAATGTCAAATAGTTACGAGGATCTTCTTCAATTCCATTGGCCCTAAGCGCCTGAATAACATCTTTGTACATCATCTCCATTGTCCTCCTCTGCCAGTCCAATATTGCCTGCACTGACGCACTTTCTGGGATACCTTCTGGCCACATTGGGATCACAACATATACAGTGAATCTTTCCCCAGCTTCAATCTTACTGACGATTTTAAGTGAAAGCTCCTTTGGGATGACATGTAAAGCATTTATGTCCTCAGGTTTGATACCCTCAGGGCTCCAAGCAAAAGAGCTTCCAAGGAAGTACTGATTTTCAATATAGATGAAATCCTTTGCTCGTCGAATGGCATGAATATAAGCATCTTGAATACTACGATCAATAATATTATCCTTCCCACTAATGAGCCCAGCTTTGGCAGCATCTTCAGGAGTCTCTGGAAACCCAAAAGCAGCTCCCCCATCGATAGATCTAAATAACTGAACATTCCATGTCTCATGATCATCAGGAAACATAACTGGGGATGGAGGAATGATGACATCTTGAAGCTCTCTCAACTGAACAAGCACATCCTTCCCACCTTGCTTCCTCCATCTTTGTTCAAAGTTAAATAAAACATCCCAAGCAATGGGTCCTTCAAGCCGGGAATGGATGTCATGCCAAGGCTCCCTGGGACCACCTTTTGTGATAGCAGCACCAGGAAAGTTGGGTTGATGAAAGTCATCATGGTGTGCTGTGTCCAGAGTTCTGAACAGTGAATGGAATGGAGTATCATATCTACCATCACAGAGGTCAATACCCCCAACAAAACTAACAATTCTTCGCTGGTCTGATCCTCCACTTGGCAATTCACTGTCTACCACCACAATCTTCTGATGATGGGTGAACATGGCAGAGACTTGCAAGTCCTGAATGATGCTTCCCCCATCATCAGGATTGCGGGGGCATAAAACACAATGCACATCAGTGTCATGGAAGTAATGCTCAGTTTCTTCATCATGGGTAGCCATCAATCCATCTCTTTTTAACAAACCAACAGATGTTCTATCATCCCAAACAAGCATTAAAACCCTGACACCTTCACTTGCCTTTTTCTTGAGGAGCTCACCAATTGTTATGTCTCCCCCAGGCTTTGGCCTCCTTTTATCCCTTACCAAGGAGATCTCAGTATATACAGACCAACCGGTGATGTATATTAAGTGCTTGGCATTAGTGATAGCATCAAAAACATCCTCCCAACATCGATGAGGAACATATTTCTCACCTCCAGCAAGAGGTATTTCAGGGACAAAATTATCTGGGATGTGAGCATCTTGGTACAGAGAGATCTTACATCCTTGTCTCTGTGAGAAGAAAGTGTATGGAACTCCGGGAAATTTAGCACTTCTAACACCACGAGCCCAGCTGCGATCTTTGGTGACATCAAAATATTGCAGTTTCACGTGGATTTTTGAACCACCATGAATGGGATTTTTGTTCACATCCAAGATTTCAACCCACCTGTCTATTTCATCACCATCCAAGATATCCGTAACAGGCACATATGCCCTTCCAATTAAGGTTGCTCCAATAGGATTATCATCTTTCACAGTGAATATAATATTGGAAGCCATGTGAGCGCAATAAATGTGGAAAGACTCATACCACCGAGGGTTGGAATGTTCATTTTCTAGAATTCTAGTCCTTCCAACTCTGGCCTTCTCAAGATCGATGGTTGCATAGAGTTTAGTAACTCCTTTTCCAAAACCAACTGCCTCCTCAAAATTTTCCTTCAGCTGCAAAATAGCAATAAAAGAAATCAAATATGATGTATGAGAAAATGAAAGGGACAAAAATAATGCGACTACTTCTTACCTATTGAACATATATTTGCTGTACGCAAGCATTACTAATTTATCTACAATGACTGTATTTATCTGATAGGAGAGGGCAAAGGGCTAGAGAAATCTTGAATGAGCATAGCATTCTACAAGAATATTGAATAGATAAAGCAAAGCACTCAAGCCCGTGATTGGAAAGATTCCAGCTGGCTATCATAACTATAAAGTTAAGCTATCAAAATGAAATTCAAAAGCACCGCCGGTACAAAGGAATAGGATACTGAGGTAACACAAGTACATACAAAGAGTCATGTGATGTATAATTTCACAACTAAGATATACACTCAGAAGCCAGTGGCAACAAGACCTCTCCCTTCACTAAAAATCAATTAATGAAACGTGAATGCTTTAATTTTGACCTGGTAGGATAAGGTATTAGATCTAGACAAAAGCTCCAGCATATTTTGCTGTTCAATTCATTCATCTACATCGCCTAATGCCTGATCATGCTGACATGACCATTTTGCTGTTTAATTTACTGAATCATTACCATCAAGAGATTTCGTCTCTCCATGTTTTTCAATACAAAGGATACGCATACATCAGAAGCCAAAGGTCGAAAGTCAGGTGTCAAGATTAAATCATCAGGCGAAAAAGCTAATCCAAATAGACAAATTACTCTCACCTTGCTGAAGATATTGCCACCACTGCTCTTCAGCCTATCCACCTCAAAGATCGTGACGTGGAGAGTCCCATGGAGTAAAATTTGCGCCATCTCTCACCTGCAACCAGATTCAGAGAGCAAGACAAACCCACTGGGATTTAGATCACATGAACTGGCCAAAAACGCTTAAAATTACTCAAATCAACTCGAATTAAATGGCGTGACAGACCCCAAGAAGATCTCAGAGATCAATAATTTGATCAAATCACAGTTGAGTTATTCGAAAATGGGCGTGCGCATGATTTTAGATAGACAGATCAAAAGCTTTAAATAAATAGAACAACAGTATAAAAGCTTATCATCAACCCAGTTCATTATAGAAACAGCTAGAGAAATGAATTGCTAGAAATGGAGATAGAAGATTGAAGAGACTAACCAGTGCAGAGAGATCCGAATACCAGAGGGAAGAGAAAAAGGGGTAGTGAGGAACAGATCAGATCTTTGCTATTAGACTATTTCATTTAAACAAGAAGATACTACAGGGGTGCACCGAAGATACCCGAGAGAAGTGAAAAGGGTGGAAAGATAAAGCAGAGACGGATCCCATAAAACAACTACTCCCTCCTATAATATATTTTATAATATAAATTACACTTTAAAATAAGTTTTATCTAGAATCAAAGGAGCAGTTGTATTCACTATCACTGAAGTAACGGGCAAAAAGATAATTGCTTTCCTCTTCACCGATCAAGGGCCGTTTAAATACCATTTGAAATGATTTATAAGTAATTTTTTAATCTTGATTTACAAAAAAAATAAAAAATAAATATGTAAGAGAAATTTTATCTCAACTTACATAAAGCGTGTCTATAAATAATTTTAATCATAAAACCAAATAAGGCCTAAGCGATTGGAATTTCTCACCCACTATTTGACTTTCTTTCACCCCGTTTTCCTTACACTGGTGAAGACGCGTCAACCGATGTTGAAAGAGTATTTAGATGGAATCAAAATCATGATTTTAAAAATATTTTTATGGTATATAAAGTAAATATTTAGAAGAATTTATCTGAATTTGCAAAAAAGTGTTTTTTAAAAAAACATTTTTCATACTTACCAAACACTCCCGGGTTGCTGATTGTAAAACCATTTTTCGCAGAAAGCATGTAAAAATTATTGCAAATTAGGTAAAAAGTATTGTTGTAGACTCGTAGTTATGATCGAGTCCAAAAAAAAAAAAAGACTCAGTAGTTATGATCACCTATTTCGTTTACTTTTTTTTTTTCCGGCTTTTACATTGAATTTAAGAAAAATATATCATCTCATTTATGTTCCGATCGTGTTTGATTGTGGTCGATCGATCTAGAAGTCGGCAGAAAAAAACAAAGGACTTTTTTTTTTAAAGAAAAAAGGGAGCGTAAGATTTAATCAGTTATTTGTTAATGGGGGAGGGGTCAATTGTAAGAAGCCTGAATCCTCTGCTTTAAATTCGGCCTCGGTGCGATATTTTTCAATGTAGTTGGATATTAATATTATTGGGGTCCTCAATTGATTCGTCCTTTTATATTTCTTAATATCTTATGCTCGTTATTAATATTTTCTAACAAAATTTTAATTACATTAATTAATTGGATTCCGTCAAGGGACGCCTGCATTACTTAGGAGTGCGTGAGTCGTGGTGTTAGCTTTGGTAACTTTGTTTTGTTAGCACGCGGACGGTACTCACGAAGAACTCTACAGTTTCATGTGTTTTTTTCTTTTTTTGAAAAATATGTACAGCATATCTAGCATTCTAAATTTTGTAAATATAAAATTATACTAAAAATATTTTAAGATATGGACTATATTTGAGAAAATATTTCAAGGTGTTAAACACCACAAAATATTTTCAAATATTAAATGTATTTAAAAAAAATATTTGCGAATGCTAAATCTACCATTATCTTCTTAATTTTAAAAAATACGGACATCCCAAATTAAAAATTAACAGAAAAATATAAACTTTTTTACTAAACACAGATATCTTTCTGTTAGAGGCTCAAAGCGCTATTAAATACTTGTAAACATTTCTCTTAATAAAAAATCAAATTTTAATTTATCAAATTATGAATAACCAAATTTATCGGCAACAGAGAACTATGGATACGTGCGTAATAGTTTTTGCCTTTTTTCACATTATTACAGTACAGTATGAAGTTGTACGCTTTCAGGTTGCGCGGAGTCCCAGGACAAGCCATTGACTGAGGTTAGGAGTTAGGACGGTGATTGCAGCGTGAAATAATGCATTGGGATTGGGGAAGTCTAATAATTAAAGCTCATCTGTCCACCGCACCCTTTCCACACGCAATGTTCAATTTCCTTTATTTCGGGTAAAAGTACAGTTTTAAGGAAAAGTTCCAAATTAGTCATCATAACTAAATTAAAATTTTAAACTCATGATTTTTCACTTTTCTACTATGCAATTTGACTGTTGATCTTTTTTTTTTTTTTAAGGTACAATTTTACCCAAGATTTTTTCATATAATTTTAACCCAAGAGAAAAATTGCACAACGAATTCATGAATATTACAATCAAAATTAGAGTTAACAATCAATATTAATATTCGTTAGTCAAAAAACGACATTACAGTGATTTGATCTCATAAATAACTGAGAATAGCTGGTGCTCCTCGTGAAATAATTTCAAAATAATAATGCCTTCAATCTTTTTTTAATTCAAATCAAGCATAAAAAGTTATGCTTTATTTTTATGGGTTTAAAACTAAAATATATTTTCTTTTCTTCCCCGTGTGTGAGCATAATTAAACACATATGCCCCACTTCCTCTTGTGTTTTTTTAAAAGTACTCCGGTCCTAAATATAAAATCCTTATACACACTAGTATATAAGGGTTTTATATTTAGTATAAAAGTCTTATGTTTAAGACCAGAGAAGTATCATATATTAACTACTTTACGTAAATTAATATATTATTTTATAAAACACGTGGCAAAAGGTTTATAATAAGGGTTGAAGAGAGTAATTTACTCTAAGAGAAGCGACCACAATGATGTCTAGTCCCATTATCTTTTCTTAATAACCCTGTTGCTCTTTTTTCCTGCGACTATTATATTACTACTTCCGGTCCTAATTATAAAACCCAGTTGACTAATTTGAGGAGATTAAGAAAAGCAGTTAAGTTAGTTATTTGTAATAAATAGGTGTTGTCTTTCTTAAAATATCCTTACTAATCAACCATATTGGCTAGAATTACAATTATTAGAAGGACTACCTTGGAAAAAAAATACATAAATATGAGAGACAAAGTGGATTAGGGTCTTATATTTAGGATCAAAATAAAAGTCAAACAAGGTCTTATATTAATGACAGGAGGTAGTATTGTGAAATTGATTGAAGTCATTGGCACTTGATTAAATTATTTGTTTTTGACTGTTTTCATTAGTTTTTGTTTAAAAAGATGATTTTTGAAAATTAAAAAAAAACAATAAATAGTTTAGGTAAAGCTGACTACTAACAAAGAATTGGTTTAACAGCACAAGGCATCATTAGATTTTTTTGAGTCTCGAGTTTGGGTTTCAGGAGAGATACTTTTATAGGGCAGAAAAGTCATAATCCCCGAACCAAATTAGTTGGTGATAATATCCAAAAAGAGTAGTATCCGATGTGATCCTTAACGTAAGACATGGTTAACTAATTTGATTATATTAAAAAAGTTAAGTAAGTTAGTTAATTATAAAAAATATAACATTTTTTTTCAAAACACTATAGTCTTTTTTTTTAATATCTTTCTTTTTTAAGGGTAATTTACAAAAAATTAATAAACATGAAAAATAAATCTTACATTTAATATCAAGATTAAGTCAATATTAGATCCTACATTAAGGATCAAAGAAGTATTATTTATGGTGTATTTAGCACTTTTTTTTTTAGTGTTTTCAATGCCGCAATCTTATTTATAGTGTGTCCAAAACCTTAAATTATAAATACGATTAGGGTGCTAAATATCAATAAAAAATTATGAGATGTTGGATGCACTAAGAATATAAATAAGATCATAGTATTGGATGGAGGAAAAAATAGCGATATTCGGTTTACCCAATATTGTTTAGCCTAGTATTAGGTAACTAGGGCATATTCCCCGAGCTAGGTACTGTAATGTCGTTGGATGTATGTTCCAAAAGCAACAAGCTCAATTCGTTTTCTTTATAAGATTTTGTCTTCTATTGGGAAAAAAATGAAAATAAATGTCATATCATCAAAACATTTTAGTTATTATTTTTTTATGCTAAACAGCTTAGTTATTATTTGATGTTATGTATTTATTATTTTTAAAGTAAAAGAGACAAGAACATTAATTTCTTTGCCCACATTTTCCCACTTCTTTTCAATGATGTTGATTGAATACGAGACAGCGACTTTAAATGAGGCTTGTTGCAGCCCCCGAATCCAGATTAGTCTGGGGACGTTGTCACGACTGAAAGACGCCTATTTCCCTGAGATATCGGATGGAGTAATTCAAAAAAAAAAATGAGGCTTGTTGCAAGAGGGCAAAGGATTGGATAAGATTATAACAACAGTGCTCTCTGTGATTGCATGTCACATCCCCTCCTTTTCAGCCAGTAATGTCATTCCACCTTCGGAGGGATAATGGTGGGATCCCTTTCTTCTTCTTTTTTTGGATTACTCCATCCCGTATCCTAGAGTAATAGGTGTCTTTCAGCTGTGACAGCGACCTCAAACTAGTCCAAATTCAGGGGCTTGCAAGGATCCTTTTGGATGGTGCCCTCTGACCTCTTGAAGTGCTGCGTTCCCACATCTCAAACCCGAAACTTGTGATTAAACTAGGACAGTCCCAGCCAGCTGACCTAACCCGCGGGGCTGTGGGATCCCTTTCTTTGTTTCTTAAATCTCATCAACTTCGGGATAATTGGGTCCCATGTGATGACCTATATTAGTACATTTTAAATTCCATTTATTTAACATAAAATCTCTGTTTTGGATTCTCTGCCTTTAAATGATGTACCTTAAACTTCACGCCAGGGTTACCTGCTGGGTTTTTTTTATTGGATTAAATAAAGAGTACACATAAATGTCAATAAAAAATGGTTTAATTCTCAACTCATATTTCACAAGGTTATAAATTTAAATCTTATTATCAATCGATGTATAAGTACCTATATAAATGTTTTTTAAACTTAGGACCTGCTTGGCAAATCTTTAAAACCGTAGTTTTGGGTTCAAAACTATAATTTCAAAAGAAGTGAATCAATTCTGCTTCTGGCTCAAATTAGAAAGTATGATTGTGCCTGTCAAAATAGATCTCAAAAGTAATATGACTTTAACACCTCTCAATTATTTTTCTATAAACATATTTAATCTTATATTTTATAAATATATATACACATATTAATTGTTTATTAATTAGATTATCTTATATATTATTAATTATGTTGGTAAAAATATATTATTAACAATTTTATTCCTTCAAATTAAAATATATTATAAAATCCACTATTTATGAATTATTATATTAACTTATGTCTTTTTTAGTAATTTATATATATAAAAAGTGGTTCTAATAATAACTATCCAAACACTCTCACTTTATCAAAATTACTTTTTCACAAAATCTATTCTTCAAACCATGGTTTGGTTTTTTTTTTTAGAGACATGCCGTACCTTTAATTTCAGGATTTAACTTAAAAATTAAAATTAAAAAGAGCACACATAAACATATTCCAAGCACTTATTTGAACATGTGGCTTCCTTCTCGAATAAAGGGGTTGAGAATCAAACTTTTATCTGAAAGGTTGATTTGGTTAAACTTTATATGAACACTTGCTTTGTCTTAAATATTTTACCAAAAAACGGCAAGAACCATGCTGGTGAACACATCCATATGCTGAGCATCACCGCGTTCTATCTCGTATTCCCCAGTCCCACGATCATGTGGGAAAAAACCACAGTACTTCTGCAACTTTTTCTCCCTGCTCTACTATTTCTTTATTTCTCAGGACAAAGTGCTACTGTAAAACTTAAAAATTTTAATAGAAAATAGTATCAACACTGAGTAATAATATTTGGAAGGATATCGTTGTTAAGAAAAAGAGAGGATCAAATGATTTATGCTGGTTCAATCAAAATTACGTGACTCGCATCTAATTCTCGGATGGTTTTTTTTTTAAAGTTGTTTTACTGTATCCCTAAGATTCAATTGAGTTTGATCTCTTGGTACCAAGTTTGTTAAAAAAGCTCTCCCTCATACAGTAGAAGTAAATATCCCACTAAATATTCCCTTAATATTAGAAATAAACTATTAGAAAGATAATTAATTAGTGTTGAATCTAGTAGAAAAAGCTATTTTTCATAATAGGTGAATCAAAGTTCAAATCAACATTAATAAAAATATTTATATCTAGTACTTAACATCATCTTGAATAAAATTATTTCATGAAAAGTATCACTAGAAAAATAAGCATCACATGCTTAGCACAGGAAAAAAAAAAAAAGTAGGTAAGCTTCTTGATTGGAGATTTGAGAATGAGACAATGAAGGCACGTTCAAAACAAACTTTTCTTGGGGGTAAAAATCAAATTTTCCAAAGTTGGAAATCATCATGACACAGGGTCTAGTACAAATTAAAGCTTCATAAATGCTGCAAAAAACCCATCTCATTTCTCTCACATGATTTGAGGGGAAAAAAAGAGAGAGGATGTTTTAGAGCTTCTGATTCTGATCCGTAAGGATTGTCAGAAGAAGAAGAAGCAGTACACTAGAACCAGAGGATGACAATGATGGATGGGGTCGACGTACTATAGAAGAAGTTCTCAACAGAAGTCAGTGAAGCTTGGGGTGCTTTCATTTTCACATGCGGCTAAACTCCATCACTTTATAACTGAGGGTCCGTTTAGATCAGTAAGTGAAAAAATAGCTTATTAAAAAATTAGTTTATTAAGAAGTGAAATTAAGTAAAAACTAAATTAGATAAGCTGAATTGTGTTTAGATTGGAGTTTAAAAAAATTAGTTTGCAAAAGTAAGATTAGTAAAAGGTTATTTGGATTATGGTTGAGTAAAAGTAAGTTTGGTTATAAAATGACTAAAATGGGTATGAGTTTTAATAAATAATGAAACATGATTAAAAAAATAATTTCACATAACACAATGAAATTAAAATAATTTAATATGAAGAAGTTAAATTTAATGAGTGAATTAAATTTTAAAACTCTAGATAAATCATAAAAAATATTTTAAATATAAAGTGAAACATGAAAAAAATGAATTGAGATAATAGAATAAAATTCTAAAATTGATTGAGTGAATTAAATTCTAAAATTTTAGAGAAATCATAAAATATATTCCTCTTATCATAAATATAAGACCTATTTTATAGTGTAAATTACATTATAAAAAAGGTATTATATTTAAAACCGGAGGAGTAATCTAAATATAAAGTGAAACATAAAAAAAAAAGTCAAAAAAAATGACAGAGGACGTGGGAGAGGTCTGAGAGTTTGAGGTGGAAAAAAAATTGAGGAAGTGAAATGTGTTAATATAGCGCGAAGTCAGAGAAAAATAAAAACTATGACACATGTGCAACAGTAAAAAAGCAGGATAGGCTCAAAAATAAGCTACAAAATGCAGCTTCTCCCCAACGCAAGCCTGACAGCTTAAAACAAATAAGTTCATTTTGAACTTAAACCCAGCCAAACGGGTGACCATCTTACAATAGGACTTGTAGTAAAAATAAGCTACTTTTCACCCAAATAAACCCAACCAAACAGGCTCTGAGTATTTCATTTTAGTCTGTGTAATGCACGGCTTTGTGTTTGTTAGAATGATTTAATGAGAAAGTAGAAATGCTCATAAATGTAAAAGGTGCTAGGAACAGAAGAAAAATTAAATCGCTTTCTGCAAAATTTATATACTAATCTCATTTTGATGCTAAGAATCTCTTAACTTTCATAAAAGAGATTGTAGGTTTTATACTCTAAAGTGGAAAAAAATGGAGTTGGTGTGTCTCCCTTGCTGGGGGATGGTTAAATTGTTAGAATTAAAAAAAAATAATGTTATAATAAATTAGATCCCGTTACCTTTAATTTCAGGATCTAGACTTTTATTAAAAATAAAAAAGAGCACACATAAAATATTCAACACATAAACATATTCCGAGCATTTGTGTGAACATGTGGGAAAAAATCACAATACTTCTACGACTTATTCTCCCTGCACTACCATTTCCGTTATTTCTCAGGACAAAGTGCTACCGTAAAACTTAAAAATTTTAGTAGAAAATAGTATCAACACTGAGTAATAATATTTGGAAGGATATCTTTGTTAACAAAAAGAGAAGATCAAATGATCTATGCTGGTTCAATCAAAATTACGTGACTCACATCTAATTCTCAAATGGTTTTTTTAATTGTTTTACAAGGGAAGTAAATAACCCCCTAAATATTCCCTTAATATTAGAAATAAACTATTAGAAAGATAATTAATTGGTGTTGATCTAGTAGAAAAGGCTTTTCTATTTCATAATATGATGAGTTAAGATTCAAATCAACATTAACAAAAATACTTTTATTTAGTATCTAATACTATTTTAAATAAAATTATCTCATAAAAAGTATCGCTAGAAAAATGAGCATCACATGCTTAGCACAGAAAAGCAAAAGCAGGTAAGCTTCTTGATTGGAGATTTGAGGATGAGAGATCATGAAGGCACGTTCAAAACAAACTTTCCTTGGGGGTAAAAAACAAATTTTCCAAAGTTGGAAATCAACATGACACAGGGTCTAGTACAAATTAAAGCATCACAAAAGCTGCAAAAAAACAATCTCATTTCTCTTGCATGATTTAGGGGGTGTTTGGATGAGGCAAAACCATGGTTTGCAGAATAGCTTCTGGAGAATAGATTTTGGAGAGAATAGATTTTGAAAGAATAGATTTTCTGGAAAAGTGATTCTGATAAAGTGAGAGTGTTTGGATAATTATTGTCAGAAGTGCTTTTTGATATGTAGAAATTACTAAAAAGGACATAAGTTTAAATGATAATTACATATATATTATTAATAAATTTATTACTACCTCCGGTCCTAATTATAAGACCCAATTGACTTATTTGAGGAAATTAAGGAAGTAAGTTAAGTTAGTTATTTGTAATAAATAAGTGTTGTCATTCCTAAAATATCCTTGCTAATTAAATGTATTGGCTAGAACTATCATTATTAGAAGGATTATTTTGGAAAAAAATGCATAAATATGAGAGACAAAATGGATTGGGGTCTTATAATTAGGACCAAACAAAAAGTCAAACGGGGTCTTATAATAAGGACCGGAGGTAGTACTTCAAATAAACATATATTATGAAATATATATTATATGTAATTATCATTTAAACTTATGTCCCTTTTATTATATGGCATAAATAATATAAATAATAAGAAATTAGTGTATATATATATTAATAAAATAAATAAATATGTTTTTAAAAAATGATTTATTTTGCCAAATAATTGTACCCCATGAGCTGAATGAGTACACTCCCCCCCCAGCGTGCTGAATGAGTCCCCCCCCCCACGTGCTTGTTCCCTCCGTAGAATTGTCCCTCCGCCTACTTATCTGAAACCAAGGTTTTGTTGGGCAAAACCTTGGTTTTGCCCAAAACCTTGGTTTCTAAAAAAATGAGGGTGTTTGGCAAATTTTTTGCCAAACCATGGTTTGGCAAAAAAGCCAAACACCCCCTTAAAGGGGAAAAAAAGAGGCAGAGAATCTTTTAGAGCCTCTGATTCTGATCCGGAAGGATTGTCGGAAGAAGAAGAAGCAGTACGCTGGAGCCAGAAGATGACAATGATGGATGGGTTCGACGCACTATAGAAGAAGTTCTCAACAGAAATCAATGAAGCTTGGTGTGCTTTCATTTTCGCATGACGCTAAACTTCCATCACTTTATTACTGAGTAGTAGTATTTCATTTTAGTCTGTGTAATGCACGGCTTTGTGTTTGTCAGGATGATTTAATGAGAAAGCAGAAATGCTCATAAATGTACAAGGTACTAAGAACAGAAGGAAAATTAAATGGCTTTCTGCAAAATTTATATACCAATCTTATTTTGATACTGAGATTCTCTTAATCTAACTTTCATAAAAGAGATTGCAGGTTTTATACTCTAAAGTGGAAAAAAAAAAAAATAGAGTTGGTGTGTCTCCCTTGCTGGGGGATGGTTAAACTGTTAAAATTAAAAAAAAATAATGTTATAATAAATTAGATCCCGTTACTACAATTTACTCTTCATGCCTTTACCTGACATTTTTCAAAAAAACAAAAAAAACAAAATGAGCACGTTATCCGTTGTTTGAGTCAATTTTTTAAGATTTGCTTTTATGAATGAATCGTGCATTTTTCTTTCTTTATTATATTTCCACCTTCCATTCAAAATTTTCCACCTTAGTTTCAAAATTTGTACATATCCATGTATTCTATTCTATATTAGATTGATTTTTTTAAAAAAAAAAGAGTTAATATAATTTTTGGTACTCAAATTTCAAACAGTAGGTTTTGATTTTTTAAGTTTCTTTTTATTTAAAATATTGGTCCTTATATTTCAATAAAAATTTGGTCTATTTTTTCTTTGAGGATAAAAAATAGCTATAAATTTAAGGGATCAAAATCAAAATAAGAACAACTTAAGAAACTAATATTATATTACCCAAGAAAAAAAAAACCACATTATTTATAAGTCCTTAATAACATGGCTTATGCCAAACTACATTGTTTTTACAAAATATGGACTTAAGGAATTTCAACTTTAACTTGTTCCCTTTCAAAAAAGTCCGGCAACTATAAAAGATTCATCTGCATATATACATGAGAAAGAGGCGGCGTGACTTTTTTTTTTTTTAAAGCAAACAATTTAGGTGAGCTAGGTTCTAAAAGCTCATAAAAATCAGGACATGCCTTTAGACTTAAAAAGTACTTACAAAAATACTTACATATTGCCCATCAATAATATTCTCACATTAACAATGGCACTTGAACTTATGAAAACAGTAGACTCCTTACTAATTAGATCAATTTTTGTTGAGTCGGAGGGCCTCTTGTTGAAGAGTAAATCTCATAAAAAATAATTAAGGCTGTACAAACATATGTGAAAGAGGCCGTTGAAGCCAAGGAGGCAGGATGAGACCGAATAAAAAAAAAAATCTTTGAAGAGGGTAATTTATTCCAAGTGAAGCGACCACAATGCTGTCTAGTCCCATTGTCTTTTGTTAATAACCCTATTGCTCTTTTTTCCTGTTAAGCTGCTGATTTTTCTGACACGGCTATTATATTGTTGTGAAATTGATTGAAGTCATTGGCATGTTTTTAACTGTTTCCATTAGTTTTTGTTTAAAAAAAAAACAAGGTTACATCAGACCGAATATATTTTTTTTGAAGATCTATTCAGAAAATGTTAAGTGTTTCGTTTTGGAAATATGAACAGTTTTTTTCCCTCCGTCGAAAGCTCAGCAGTTTGGATATAAGATGATTTTTGAAAATTTAAAAAAAAATCAATAAATATAGTTTGGTAAAGTAGACTACCCACAAGGAGTTAATCTAACAATATAAGGCCTCGTCAAGTTCGGGTTTCAGCGGAGACAGTTTTGTAGGGAAGGAAAATCATAAACCCTAAACTAGATTAATTGGTGATAATATAAAATAAAAAAAAAGGTAGTATCCAGTATCTTGATACTCTTCTAATCCCTAATGTAGGATATAGTTAACTAATTTGATTAGATTAAGAAGGTTATGTTAATTAGTTAATTATAAAAAATATGATATGTTTTTTTAAATACCATAATCATCTTTCTTAATATCCTTCCTTTCTCTCCTCCTTGATTAGCGTTGAGTGAGTATTAATAAAGATAATTTAAGAAAAATTGATGAATATGAGAAATATATCTTACATTTAGAATCAATATTAAGTCAATAATCAGGTACTAAATTAAGGACCGGGTGAGTATTATTTATGGTACATTTAACACCCTTTTTTGTGTATTTTCAACACCCCAATCTTATTTATAGTGCATCAAGTGTCCTAAATTATAAATAAGACTAAGGTGATAAATGTAACTAAAAAAATTACGAGGCGCTGAATGCACTAAGAAAATGACATCAAAATACTAAATGTATTATAAATAAGATCATAATGTTGGATGCACATAAAAAATAACAATATTCGGTTTACCCGGTATTGTTTAGCCTAGTTGTCATTTGATCCATTGGGTAATTAGGGCATATTCCAGCGAGCTTGATACTTTTTTTTTTGAATTACAAGAGGCAAGCTAAAAGCTTGAGAGAGTTAGGATATAAACAAAAGGACAAAGTAAGAGAATCCTAAGGAGTAGAACCGAAGCCCTCAACTGATTGCGCGTCTCTATAAATGACAGGTCGGCAGTACTCCACTATTTGCGGCAACAGTTTCAACTGCTCATCCTCTGAGTGTGCTTGTCTTGCTAGCTTATCAGCACATTCCAGTATTTCCCTATTTGCATGTGTCAGCTCGACCTCCCAGTCTTCATATAATAACTGTCTTGTTTCCTCAATAATCTGTTCGTAGGGATGATTCTCTCCACTATCTCTAAGCAGGGCGCTTATCGCTTCTAGTGAATCAGAAAAAATTTGGACCTGCTTCAATCTGAGATGTTGGCAGACTTCCAATCCTGTTTTGATTGCTAAAATTTCAGCTATTGTAGTAGGGTAGAAGCCGAGATTTTTTTGGAAGCCCATGATCCACTTTCCTCTTTCGTCTCTGATGATTCCTCCACACGCCGCTTTGTTGTAGCTTACGATTGAAGCATCTACGTCCAGACGTGTACATCCCGGTGCTGGAGGTATCCAGTGATCCGCCCTCTGATTATCTGTATTAAAAAGTTGATGGTGAAACTTCCCTGTTGATGTGTCTTCCATGAGCTGGTATAAAATGTGCTGATATGTCTCCCTGATTGTTCTGTTCCTTCCTTCGAAGATCGCTGTACATCTATTTTTCCAAATCATCCAACAAACATGGCTAAATATTCTTGTCCAGGGCCAATGTTTGAGTCTTGGAGTGCTTAAGTTTTTCTTGCTATTCCATCTGATCCAACCCTGCAAGTCAAAAGAGAAGAAGACAGTATAATGGTTAGGAGAAATAAACTGTTTCCATACTTCTCGTGCTCTCTCACAATCTCTAAGGGTATGTATTATACTCTCCTCACTCTGACAGCCCATGGGGCAATTTGAATTGTTGGAGATTCCTCTTTTAGCTCTTAGGGAGTTAGTCATCAGTCTCTCATTTGTAACTTGCCAAAGGAAAAACTTGATTTTTTCTGGTATTTGCCAACGCCAAAAACTTGTCCAGACTTGTGGTCCGTCGTGCTCACCAGATTCCTTGATGAACAAATAAGCTGCCTTAACAGAGAATTTACCGTCTGAAGCGCTTCTCCATATGAATTCATCTTCTCTTGTGCTTGTAGGTGGATTAATTTTCCTCAGGAAGTTTATGATCCAAGGGGGGAAGTATTTTTCCCATTGTTCAACGTCCCAGTTACCATTTGGCAAGATAAAGTCCCGCACTGAAGCTCCTGGCCTTACTTCACCGATGTTTTGTGAGATAAAATCGATGAGGGGCTCTTTGAGTGGTGTCCATGTATCCCACCAGAAGTAAGTATTGTTACCATTATTCACTTTCTTACCAATTCCATGTATGAAAGACTCCCAGACACTAACTATAGCTTTCCACGTCTTGGACTGGGCGGCTTTTTTAGATATCTCCGGTATCATGCTGTTTCCACAGTCATTATTATTTCTCAGACACTGAACCCATAAGGCAGACGGTTTTGTAAGCAACCCCCAGCAGAGTTTCATGATGAAGGCCTTATTTTGTATCTCCAGATTTCTAATGCCAAGTCCTCCTGCTTTCTTGTTTTCCATTATCTTCTGCCAAGCTATCAAGTGTAGCCTTCTAGCTGTCTCATCCTGGGACCACAGGAAGTTCCTGCTTGTTTTTTCAATTTCCTGGAGGACTCTCTTTGGGAGGAGCGTTGATTGCATCTGATAGGAGGGGAGAGCTGATAGGACAGCTTTAATAAGTACTGTTCTCCCAGCCATGGATAGAAATCTTCCTTTCCAAGCAGTAAGTCGGGATTTAACTCTTTGGGTTATATGTCCGTAGGTGTTTTTTGTCACTCTTGAGTGAATTAGTGGAACACCCAGATACTTTCCAAGATCAGGAGTTATGTTAATCCCAAGACTTTGGCTGAGCTGCATTGCATGGTTGAAATGCAGGTTCTTAGAGAAGAATGCCTTGGACTTGTCCAGATTAATCCTGTGCCCTGAAATGCTGCAAAACCGCCTCAGAACTTGTTTGATTTCCTCCATTTGTTCTACGGAGGCTTCCGCAAAAAGAAGAAGGTCATTAGCAAAGAAGAGGTGGGAGATCTGAGGTCCATTTCTTTTGAATCCTAAAGGTTTCCATCTGTTTCTCCTGCATTCATCTTTTATTAGGTGACCTAATCTTTCCATGCACAAGACAAAAAGGTAGGGGCTCAAAGGATCTCCTTGTCGAATACCTCTTGAGGGAGTAAATTCAGGACCCTCTAGACCGTTCCACTGCACTCTCATAGTAGCGGAGGTAACACAAGCCATGATGAGTTCAACCAAATCTTCTTTCAGTCCTACACAGTGAAGGGTGTTTCTGAGATAACCCCAGTCCAACCGGTCAAAAGCTTTTTCCATGTCTACTTTTACTGCTATAAAACCCTTCTTGCCTGTCTTTGTTCTCATGCGGTGTATAGCTTCCTGGGCAATAATTATGTTGTCACAGCTTGAACGGGAGGCTATGAAACTGCACTGTTCTTGCCCAATTAGATGATCCATAACTGATCTAAGACGAGTAGCTATCACCTTGGTTATTACTTTACAGCTTACATTGCAAAGAGAGATAGGTCTCATTTCCTTTAAGGTCGTTGGTTGGTCTACTTTTGGGATGAGGACTATGCTAGTCTGGTTGAAATTGCCAATAGTGGTTGGATTCTGAAAAGCCTCCTTAACCAACTTGCACAAAGCCTGCCCCACTTTCTCCCATTGGGATTGGAAGAAGTGTGCTTGGAGACCATCGGGTCCTGGAGCTTTAAATGCACCCATAGAGAAAGCAGCATTTTTGATTTCCACGTCGGTCACTTCTTTATGGATTTCGTCGACCTGGTTTGGTGTCAGACTTGGGAAATTTTGTGGCCAGCTCAAATCTTCTTCTACTTGATTGTCTTTTGTATAGAGCTGTTGGTAGAATTGACTAGCCATCCGTGCCAGTTCTTCTGGGTTTTGTACCCATTCCCCTCTGTCATTTCGCAAGGCTGTGATTCTCTGCTTCTTTCTCTTGAACACAACTGAAGCATGAAAGAATTTTGTGTTTCTGTCACCCCATTTGAGCCAGTTACAGCGGGCCTTTTGAAACCAAATCAATTCTTCTTGGAGTGTTAGTTTATTATACTCATTCCAGAGTTTCTTTTCCACCCGAGCTAACCCGTTTGAAGGATTACTCTTTTTATGTCTCTCTATGCCTTCTATTCGCTTTAGAATTTTTTGTTTACGCCTTGGAATACTTCCTAATTGTTCTTTATTCCATTTGGTCGCAGCTTCTTGGAACTTGGCCACACCTTGGCACCAAGTACTTTCTTCCCAGGCTTCTTTCACAATATCATTAAAACCATCCTTGAGGGCCCAGGCGGCTTGGTAGTGGAATTGCTGTGGTGGTGTTTGCTGTTTCTCTTGACTGTACAGGGACAACACTATTACTTTATGATCAGATTTGTATTTCAGATCATGATAAATTCTGGATGTCGGAAATTTTATGTCCCAGGCTATGTTCCCAAAGACCCAATCCATCTTTTCCTGAATCTCTCCTCTTTCCCAGGTGAACCTGTCTCCAGTATCTTCCAATTCCCATAGCCCTGAATCTGTAATGCAGTCATTGAAATCTGACATGGATGTGAGATGTGGCTCAGCCCCTCCCCTCTTGTCTCTTGGAGTCCTGTAAGCATTGAAGTCACCCAATAAGATCCAGGCTTCCTCTGTAGCTTCAGCTATGGTTTTGATTGATTGCCAAAGAACTTGTCTTTTACGATGATTAGTCTCTCCATAGACAAAGGATCCGAAAAAAGTTTTGGAGGAGTGCCTGTCTCTGATTTGGCAGTGTAGGATTTGCTCATTGGATGAGATGTAAGTAACAGTGCAATCTTTTTCATTCCACATGAGCCATATACCTCCAGCATATCCAGTAGCTTCCGCTCTAATCCAATTGGAGAAACCCATTTTCCTTACCGCCCTGTTTGCCCTTGGCCCGCTAATTCTTGGTTCAATTATACAGAAAATATCAATTTTGTTCTTTTTGACAATGTCTTTCACAATTATGGGGAAGGTCCGGCTGCCGGCTCCCCTACAATTCCGGCTAGCAATATTCATAGATAAAAGGATAGGAAGGAAAAGAGCACTTATCTGCTCAACTGTGTCTCTGGGATGGCTTCAACTGTTGCCGTGTCCTCCTTAGCCAGTTCTATACCTCTTCCATTGTCCCATAGCATCATAGGGTTTGGTGGTTTTGGGTGTAAGTGGAATTCTGAGATTGATTCGTTTCCACTCCCCTTGTTGGTTGGCGGGTACCGATGATGGCTTGCACTTGTGTTTTGGTTCCCCATTTCGGTATTCTCCTGTTCATTTGAATTGCTAACCATCAGGTTCTTGGTCTGGCCATTTTGGTTCATATTTCCACTAATCACATAATGCACTCGTTGTTTAGGGGCCAGCTTGGCCTTCTCTTTCGGTTCTTGCTCCACTTGGGCTCTAGATTCATTGTTGAGTTGTAGATTGGGCTTAAGAGTTCTTTCTGTTTCATTTTCCTTTCCCATGTTGGGCATGTCATTCTCCTTCCCGGAGGCTTCTTGGGCCCCCTTTGATTTTGTCTTTGAAGACTGTTTCGAAGGCCCACTAAATTGTCTTCCTGTCACTGTTGCTTTTCCCATATTTCCAGGCTTCTTTTGCATAGGGAGTTCAACCACCTCCTTTCCGCTAGCTCTGCTGTCTCCATTCCCTATCTCGTCTTCTTCTTCAAGCGCCGCCAGTGCAGCAAATCTAGATGGTGCATAGGTCTGGTCTTCCCTTCTGCCAACTTTCGTACTATTTCCCCCATAGGCCGTCCTACTCGCTGGCTTCTCTCCCTCGAGATTCGAGTTCTAGCAGACCCCGAAACAAACATCCAGGGTCTGAAAGGTTCAGGATTCGTCGGAGTTAAGTTTTCCGGTTTTCTCCGGTGTGTTCATATCAGTTGATTTGCTGGTTCCATCTTGTTTCTCAGGTTGACTGCATTTCTTCCACGGACATGCTTCCCTTCTATGACCATAACGCCCACATTCAAAGCAGATCAATTTCAGTCCTTCATACTCAACATTAAAGGCTTCGTTTGCCGCTATAATTCTGGGTACAAGCTGTTTCTGTAGATCAAGCTCTATGCAAATTCTAGCATAGCGTGCCCTCTCTGTTGTTGTCTCTGCTGAGCATGCGTTCGCTAGAGTATTTAAATCTACTTTTAAAGGTCTTCCCACTCTTTCTCCCAGTCTTGCTATACAATGACTATTGTAGCAATGCATAGGGATGTGAGGAATTCTAATCCATGTTACTATCCGACCCAGAGGGTTCTTGAAAGGATCGAAGTATGGTGTCCATCTCTGCACCATAACACAGTGTTGAGCAATGACCCATGGTCCCCCATATAGAACTCGTCTGTAGTGCGCCTTCCAGAACTCCGGGTTTGTGAATTTTACCATAAAGTAATTATTGGGCAGGTCTATCAGGTTAAAGTTTGAGATTCCCCACAATCTTGAGAGATGGCTTTTCAGATTATACAGATTATATCTTCTTCCTAGCACAGTGATTATCAGAGAAAAATTCCACGACTTACACCATTCATTATACTCTTCTTCTGAGATTGGAACCACCGGGTAGATACTCATCAATCTCTTGACTTCCTCTGTCGGCTCTGGCATCTTCCAAAAAATGTCATCTTCTTCTAGATGTATTTCTTCTGATTCCGTGTAGGATCCTCCATTGGCTACTCCATTGAACCCCAGTAGTGATTGCTTATAGGATGGGGTTTTTGAATGACTTTCGCCTTTTTCACGTCCCTGATCTGCTGGGTTTTTCCTTTTCCCTAAATCCTCCTGATCACCCTCTTGTTCTGGTTCTTTTTCATCCATGTTATCATCCATAATTGCTTCGGTTGCTCCTTCTACTTTCTTCTTCTTGGTCCGAACGTCTCCGGTAGAGTCCGCCGGCCGGTCTGGTGGGTTTTTGCGTTGACCTGTGTCTTCCATATCACGCAAGTCCTTGGCACAGTTACCAAGAGAGAGAAAACTAAGTCACTAAGAGCTTTTTTCCAGCGAGCTTGATACTGTAACCTCGCTAGATGCATGTTCTCAAAAAAATAAAAAGAGAATTACAATTAAGTTTCAATAAAAAGAAATAATTATTAAAAAAATTCAAATCAACATCAACGAAAATACCTATATTTAATAGCTAACAGTACTCGAACAAATTTTCTCATGAAAAGTATCACTAGAAAGATAAGCATCACATGCTTAACACAGAAAAGCAAAAGT
This sequence comes from Neltuma alba, assembly GCF_004799145.2. Taxonomy (NCBI): domain Eukaryota; kingdom Viridiplantae; phylum Streptophyta; class Magnoliopsida; order Fabales; family Fabaceae; genus Neltuma; species Neltuma alba. The sequence continues at coordinate 53,615 of NW_021637538.1, read as the reverse complement.
AGGTAAGCTTCTTGATTGGAGATTTGAGAATGAGATAATGAAGGCACGTTCAAAACAAACTTTTCTTGGGGGAAAAAACAAGGGAGAATTACAATGAGGTCCCAAGTAATTAAAAAACAAGTCCCAGAGGTTGTCATTTTCACTGTAGGACTTGTTATTTCAGGCTGTTCAGGTTGTTACTTGGGACTTTGTAGTGATTATTTCTCTTGTGTGGGACTTGAATGTAATTCTCCCAAAAAACAAGTTTTCCAAAGTTGGAAATCATCATGCCACAGGGTCTAGTACGAATTAAAGCTTCATAAATGTTGCAAAAAACCCATCTCATTTCTCTCACATGATTTGAGGAGGGGGGGGGGAAGAGAGAATGTTTTACAGCTTCTGATTCTGATCCGTAAGGATTGTCAGAAGAAGAAGCAGTACGCTAAAGCCAGAAGATGAGAACGATGGATGGGTTAAACATACTATAGAAGAAGTTCTCAATAGAAATTAATGAAGCTTGGTGTGCTTTCATTTTCACATGCGGCTAAACTCTTTCACTTTATTACTGAGTATTTAATTTAGTCAGTGTAACGCACGGCTTTTTGTTTGTTAGAATGATTTAATGAGAAAGTAGAAATGCTCGGAAAGGTACAAGGTACTAATGCTGGTTAAAAAAACAGGTACAAGGTACCAAGAACAGAAGAAAAATTATATCGCTTTTCGCAAAATTTATTGAAGAAAAGACATTAAAATATCCTTAAAAATGTTAAAAGATAAATTAGGATAAATAAATTTTAAAATCCCAAATAAAACCTCTTATACTATTTTAAAATTTTCAAATATTATGGAACGACAACGCTGTCTTTATTCTCAGTAACTACTCTCATATAACTATTAGCTATTCTAGTTTAACTATTGACTACTTTTGTTTTCAAAGTTCCAGTGACTACTTTTATATAGTTATTACCTACATAAGAGTAGAAAATAACTAAATATCAATTCAAAAAAAAAAAAACTAAATAAAAATAGTTACTAGATTTTCAACAACACTTAATGCGCTTTTTGAATTTTTGAAACAAAAGTAATCAATAACAAAATTAGAATAGTCAATAGTTAAACAAGAGTAGTCACTAAAATCTTAAAAATAAAGGTAATCAATGGCAATACTAGAATAGTTAGTAGCTAAACAAGAGTAGCCATCATAGTTCTAAAGACAAATGTAATCAATAACTAAAAAAAATATAGTTACCAGAGTTGCAGTGATCAGTCACTAGAGTTGCTAGGTTGCCGGCGCCAAAGCTCTAGTGAGGGGAAGTGCTGAGGTGGCAATATTTAAAAAAAAAAAGAAAAAAAATAGTAAAGGGTGTTTGTGTAATTTTACAAGATTTGAAAATTCTAAGATGATACAAAGGGTTTGAATTAGAATTTTGAAATTCACCCACATTGATTTATCCTTTAGCAATTTCTCGGGTATTTTATTGTTTTTTTTTTCAAATTTATATACCATTCTTATTGTAATGCTAAGAATCTCTTAATTTAACTTTCATAAAGGAAATTGTAGGTTTTTACCCTTTAAAGTGGAAAAAAAATGGAGTTGGTGTGTCACTCCCTTATCGGGGGATGGTTTTTTTTTTGTTTTCAACTTTCAACTCTAGGTTTTAATCTTTCAAGTTTCTTTTCTATCAAAATATTTGTTTCTATAATTCAATAGAAATTTGGATAATTTTACTTTTTGAGGAACTAAAACTTATGATTTGAAATTTAAAAGACCAAAGCCAAAATGAGAGCAGACTTGAATGACTAAATATTATATTAGCCTTGAAAAAGAACACACTATTCATTAGTCCTTAATAACATGGCTTATCTCAGACTAAATGGTTTTTACAAAATATATAGAGAGTTAATATAATCTTTGGTTCCTCAAATTTGTCATCATTTTAGTTTTAATCTTTTAAATTTCGTATCATACGTTTTGGATCCTTTAGGGGCGAAATAGTCTATGTTTTTATTAAATTACAGGGACCAATATTTTAAATTAAAAGAAATTTGAGAGACCAGAATCTATTATTTAAAATTTGAGGAACTCAAACTAAAATGAGAGTAAACTTGAGGGATAAAAATTATATTAACTCAAATATGGACATGAGAAATTTCAACTATAACTCGTTTCCTTTGGGAAAAAAAAAAAGTCCGGAGATAGTAAGAGCTTTGTATTTGTGCTGGCGGGTTGAAGCATCTAAATAATTAAATGTGACTATTTTCATTGCAAAACTAACTGAGCAAAAGCAAATTATCAGCAATTGATGGAATGTTACATGTCGGTCCAAGAACGGTGATGTTTTTTTGGTTGGGAGGGAGGGCTCAAGCCCAAAGAAAAAAAAAACATCAACCAAGATCACTATGATCCAGCAACCCAACAAGTCCGTTCACTTCTTCACTTACTATTTTGTCTCTTTCTATCAGCTGCAATATGTGGGGAGGGACGTCTTCCACGTGGCTCCATCGTCCCAAGCAATTTAAATAGGCAAAAGCTACCCAAGTAATTTGCAATCAAAACTACGAGCATATAAGATTCATTAAAGAATTTGCTTGGAATCACGTTGGTAAGTATTTATAAACATATTTTGTGTAACTTCAGATAAAACTCTACTCACCTACTTATCTTATATTTTATAAAGTATGATTAAAAAATTATTTATAAAATATTCCAAATAAATTCTAAATATATACGAAAAAGAGTCGACATGACTCTTGTCGAAGAGAAAATCTCGTAAAAAATAATCAAGGCTGCGGGAACATATATAAAAAAGGCAGTTTGAGACCCTATAAAAAAAAAATCTTTGAAAAGGAATTGAAAAAAGAAGTTATTTAAAAATTTTATTGTCAATATCACTTCTGATTTTTAATATAAGAATTAGTTAACTAATTTGAATATAACAACAACAAAATCTTATCCCATTAAGTGGAGTCGGCTATATGGATCGCACGACGCCATTGAGCTCTATCCAAAACCAAATCTTTGACTAGTTTGAATATATTAAAGAAATTAGTTAAATTAGTTATTTGTAATAAATTAGTATTATCTTTTTTAAATTACCCTTGCTAATCATGGATATTAGTTAGAACTTTCATTTGATAAAACTTTTAACATGCGTAGCTGCTACAAGGATTATCTTAAAAAAATAGATAAATATGAGAAATAAAATAAATTAAGATATTATATTTAAAATCAAATTGAATATCAAACTAAGTATTATAAACTGGAGGTAGTATTTTGTGTAATCAACTGCTGTCATCGAAATTGTAGAGGTTATAAAAATTATCATAATTGTAGAATAATTGAATGTTTACTTGGGGTGTTTAGTTTGTCCCCTTCACGCAAATCAAGATGATTTTTATTATATACTATCTCACATTCTCAATATAAAACCTTATTTAATTTTAATTTTGTTTTTAAATATAATATCTAAATTCATTTTGTTTCTTATATTTATCAATTTTTTTTAAAATAGTCCTTATAATAATAGTAGTTCTAATCAATACATTTAATTAACAAGAATATTTTAAGAAAGATAATACCTATTTATTACAAATAATCAATTTAATTAATTTTTTTAATCTAATCAAATTAGTCAATTAACTCTTATATTAAGGACATGAAGTATTATCTTAGGTTCTAGTTATAAGATCTTATTTGTAATATATAAATGAGTTCTTATAAATAAGATCGAATGTAATAATATTTGCTTTATATGCTATAAAATTATTTGAAATTTATGGCGCTAGGCTCTTAGCCCGCACATGAGAAAGTTCTCCTGTGTGTGTGTGTTTTTTTTTTTTTTTTAGCTTTTTGGTGAAAAAAGTTCTATTCCTCCAGCGACCATAGAAAAGTGACCGCGAATGGAATGGCCTTTCTGTTAATGACCTGCGTATGTGGGGCATTTTAGTAATTGAGCACCACAACCACCGAACAGGCGGAGGGGAAGATCCCAGGCCGACAAAGCGAAAATCGGTAAATCAATTTTGTTGACGCTGATAGGGAAAAACAGTATCGCATCGAGTAAGAAATCAAGACCATGATACTTGCCGTCGTGTTTGCCAACTCTGAGGGCAATATCCTCATTGAACGGTGCTTTCCGATCTCTTCTTCCCGTTTCTGAAGTTAACATTTTCCTTGTTTGTTATTGACTTACTGTGTGTGATTTTTACTTTGATTAGAAATTTCACGTATAGGCATTCGATCTCGCTTGGTGTTGGAATAATTGTATGTGCGGGCTGGGAGGTGTTGATGTTCTGTTGGATCGGGACCGGGTTTAACAGGATATGAATCTGTATAGCATGGCGGGTTGTTCTTTTTATGTGAACAGTTTGAATAATGGGCATTTGAGCAGAAAGCAAACTACCCAGTTGCAATTTCCCACTGTAGGAGCACTAGTCAGTGTAGCATGAGGTGTTATGGTTCTTCCCCTATATCAATTATGACCAAGAGGCAAGGGGGTAGGGTTAGCTGTGTTATTTGTGAAATCTTGTTTTTTGTTTAATGAAATTTCATTGAGAAGTGATAAGTCGTATAGTACTCTAATTTGGGTAATTTTCAGGTGGAAGACAAATATCACTAATTGCTTTCCTATTACTTTTGCTTGAATTTGTTTACAGCATTCTTGACTTGTAGCCAACACTGGTGCAGTGGTTGAAAGAAAAGAATTGTTGATGACTAAGTACCATAGAAATTAGAGTAAATATTGTTGAGCTTTGCTATGTAACCTGGCAAATTGAGAAGTTTCTTTTGTGGTATCTTTTGAGTAGATCTGCAGTCGTCTAGCATTAAAAAGAGACATTATAAACTTTATGATGATGTTTGAGCTTATCTCTGTGACTCACCTTATTGCAGTTTTCATGGAGTTCCTGCAGAGGAGCGTCTGCATTGGCGCTCTTTCTTGGTTAAACTGGGATCTGATAACCTGAAAGGTGTCAAAAATGAAGAACTCCTTGTTGCTAGCCACAAGTATGTACTTTGTTCTCTCATTTTTCTCACCTCTTGAAGACGTGATGTGTGTACACAGACCCATATAAATTGCCTTACCGGAGTACACTGTAGGGAAGCTTTTGGGAACTGCTCGAGAATCAATGCTAACTTAGATGAAATAGTTGTTGAGTTTGTTTATCTTAATCAAAATCAATGCAAGCTAAGATCTAATGTTGCTGATTTTTCCAGTGTGTTGTTAAATACGATGAAGTCTAGCAAGCTAATAGTGCTAGATACTTGAATAAAATGAACTTGAGAAGTTGCCATTTCAGAGTCATTCAAAGTTGAAAAATTGGAAATAAATTGTAGAAGATTAACCGGCACAAAACATGTTCAATGAAGTTTAACAGTTGCTACTGCCATTAAAATCAGAAATTTGCAGTAGAACAATCAGCTCTCTCTCGAGTTTACTATTTGCTTCTCTGCAACCTGTTATTTGTATATCTTGGCCTTATGATTCCTTCTCTTATGATATTATAGTATTTTACTTGGAGAATGTATTTTTTGCTATCAGGTCAGTTTATATTGTATACACAGTGCTTGGGGATGTCAGCATCTATGTTGTGGGAAAGGATGAGTATGACGAACTTGCCTGTATGTATTTACTGCATCTCTTTTTGATATCTTTTTCTTCTTTGAGATGGAGGAGGGATTCTTACGTAACATTTGATTGGAGTGACTAGTTCTTTTGGTCTTGAAAATAGTTAACATTGGTTGGTTTTAAAGCTAGAACGACTGCTTTGTTAAGATTGCTAATCTAATGAACTTGTACGGAATAAAACTGTGATTTTGGAATGGATTGATTTTGGCAATGCGCCAATGCCTTCTAAAAACGTAGAGTGATAAAAACTAGTGATCAATAAAATGCGGGTCAAGCTGGTTCTAAGCGTTGTTTTTGTAGTTTCAAACCTACTGAAAGAGAAAAAAGAAGGAAAAAAGACAGAAAAGACATTGTGACAACAGTAATGTATGTTTGTAAAGACTTCCACTAGTACTTACGGCATTTTGTCTGCAGTGTCAGAAGTGATCTTTGTGATAACCTCAGTTGTGAAGGACGTATGTGGGAAGCCTCCGACTGAGCGCCTTTTCCTTGACAAGTATGGAAGAATCTGCTTGTGTTTGGATGAAATTGTTTGGAAGGTGAGGTGCCATTCTGGATAATTTTAGCATTCTTAATGAAATGACAAGCCTAAGATCTTTGGCATTTTTTAATCTGTTCATTCATTGTGCTTGCCCACATCAATCATCTGCATTCATCGTCTCTGTGTAAACCGTTGACACTGCCCGTTTAGAGGGACTATAAAATCATAGATGTCATCCATTTTGGATGAAACAAACGCATTGGATGTTCATGGTAGTATATAAAAGATGTCATGGTTAATTTCTGTTGTTTCCTGTATCTACAATGATTGAACCAAGCTTCATGCTTTTTACTTCTGCGTTTCATGGTTGAGTAATCTCTTCTGGATTTTTCGATTGACATATTCCTCGTGTATCTTTTCAAGGGATATTTGGAAAACACAGAGAAAGATAGGATCAAAAGATTAATAAGGTTGAAGCCTCCAACGGAGTTCTGAATGGGAACTTTAAAGCCAGCCGTGGTAGCTTGGATAGTCCTTCGAGGTTCTTTTGCTCCGCAGCATCTTGTAATGAGTTTTTCCCTGGAAAAGGGCGTATGTTCATTTTAATATAGTTTTTTAATTTTAAAGATTTGTAACAGTTCATAAGAAAAATGGTTATTATATTTCATGTGGGCGATGTACCATTCCCCCCTCTCGCCCTTCATATGTTGGTTCGCTTATCAAGTGCCGTCTACGGTTGATGTTGTTGTAGTGTTTCTTTTAGAGATAAGTATGATGGACATTGATACGTAACAGAATTTGAACCTAATATAATAAGACACGAATTACATTTAAGTGCAAAAAATATAGATTTTTTATTATTTTTACTGTTTGTTTTTCATAATTGAGGACTTAATTAGATGATTTGTTTTTTCAGTGGCCCTTCAAGTGCACCATTATATCAGAGCTCCAAAATGCAATCTGAAAACAAGAAAACGATATTATATAATTTTGCTAAGAAAGTGGACGCTTGAAAATTTTATTGCCTAAAAGGATTTTTTTATATAATATTTTCTGTTTTATACATAATTGAATTGAAGATATATTGCATGCAAGTGAAGAAGAATGTTACCTACTAGGGACAAGGTAAGTTGCATTAGGGTTCTTGGATATTTCAGCAAGTTTCTCAACTTTCAGTGTTTTTGGCCGCTCCGTGAAACTTTTAGTATTCCTTCATGAAGAAATGGACAAACGTATAAAGTGTACTACTTTTCAATCATATTTGTCTTTTTATGATTAAGCAGGAAATAAATTATTACTAAAATTTGTAGATCCGATCAGTCTAGAAAATCTCCTAGAGTAATAAGAACACTGCTCCACTCTTTTGCCCCCCAGAGTCACAGATACTAATCACTCTGGTCTTCTCCCACAAAACCACAATGAGATCTCTCATTTCAGTTCTTATAATTGCCGCCATCGTTGCGCTCTCAGATGCCAACCCAACATTCTCTCAACCCCAAGCTCTTGAATCCTTCAAGCTCAATGAAACCCAGCACCAGGTGGGTAACACCCCTTTTTCCTTTTCTTCCTTTTTTGAAAGGTTACCTTTCCATCGGATAAAGCATTGGGGGGGGGGGGGGGAAGAAACCCTAAAATCACGCAAAGCAGAAGATTATCCAGAAAGAGGAACATTATATGGGGATTTTCATATTCAAACTTAAATTAGTATTCTAGATCTCCGATACATACTTGATTTTTGTTTTTCTGTTGCAGAATCAGGCTAGTTGTTCATACAGAGTGTCCATAAAGACAAGCTGCTCTTCACCTCGATACACCAGAGATCAGATCAGTCTCGCATTTGGCGATGCTTATGGCAATCAGGTTGGTAAATTCCTGAATCATCGGAATCACTCGCAGATAGATTCTTTCATTTCTGCTCAATCAATCTGGTGTTGGTGGTGATAAATCAGGTTTATGCCCCACGGATAGATGACCCATCTTCTGGGGCATTCGAACGGTGCTCTACGGATACGTATGAGGTATACGGTCAATGTACGTATCAAATTTGCTACCTGTATCTGTACAGGAGTGGATACGATGGTTGGAGACCAGAGAAAGTAACAGTGTATGGATATTACACCAAGGCCATTACGTTTTACTTCAACACCTTCATTCCCAATGGCATCTGGTATGGATTCAACTTGTGCCAGGGTTCTGCAGTTTCTAAAGCAACAGAGTAGTAATAATGTGGCAATGGAGTTCAAAGGATGAACTGAATTCATATTGCAGACCAGAAAATAAATAATGTAGTGATGGACCGAATCACGCTTTGGATGTTTTCTTGGGTAGGTTTTCGTGGGTCTGTGAGTCTAGTTGAGTCTCTTGGTTGATTCTATGTTACCATGTGATGTTGGCTTAATTTTTGTTGTTAGATGATCTTTTTAATGTACTATTCCGTCTAGTTAAAAGTAATTAATAGTAGTAAATATAGTTTTTTTTTTCTAATTACACTACTATATATAAATAGATAAATGTGAGAGAGTAATAGTGAGATAAAAAAAATGTATTAAATATATTAAATTAAGATAAAATAGGTAATACTGTATTAAATACTTAAGACAAATTCAAAAAGAACCTTATAAAAAGAAATAAACTTATTAAAAAATTGAATCTTATAATAATAGATGGTGGGAGTAAAATTTGTAGATTTGGTTGTTTCTTTTTTCTTCCCAATGATTTTGTCAAGTTTAACTTCTTCCACCACCTAATCCTCTCTCTCTTTAGGTGGCCCAATTAAAATAAAATAAAATAAAATAAAATAAAATAAAATAAAATAAAAACATAACCTTTGCTGTGTGCATGTGAATTGGAGCGGAAACCAAACATAGCTTGGATTTAATTGAGTTTGAATCTCTGTTTACATTTAGTGCTTCGACTAAAAGAATATCTCTACCTGAAAAAATGGGGAGGAAATGGTGAAGAATTTATGTTTTTAAAAAATATTTCATTAGAAGGTAATTTTATGTAAATTTTAACTGGGTTAACAATATCATTATTGGTTCTCACATGATAATCGAATTTTAATTTTAATCATTATAGTTTCAAATCATATAACATTTCATCTTTATTTCATCAATGATACTATTAATTCATTAGTTATATACTTATGACTATGGGGATTAACATTTTAAATAGAATAAATTAAAGTGTAGAGATAAAAAATCACGAATTAATATTATAGGAATCAAAATCAAGATTGAATTATCAGGATCAACAATGATATTAACCCATTTTAATTAGATCTCTGTAATTTTTTTTTATTAGATCGTTCTTGTGCATGTGAGCTGAAGGAGGGAAAGGCTAAAAGTAAACTGAACCCTCGCAAGATTTTTATTTCAATGCCCTGGAAGAACTGCAATTACTCATGTGCACTCATGGCTATCTCCCCCTCCCTTTCTACCTAAAAAACATTAACAACTTTTATTGTTGACCCTATTAACATTGCCTATAACTAATGACGAGTCCACAATATTATTAACAAGGCTAAAGTATTTTGAATTATAGGCTCATTAATTGAGATGATCATAGGAGCTTTCAAAAACAATTTTTTAATAGTGATTTACAGAATATAAGATAAACAAGTTAGGAAAATTTTATAATATATTATAGAAAGATATGTTTGTACTCCCCCACTCGTAAATATAAAACTGATTTTATAATATAAATTAATAAAATTATACTACTTTCGATCCTAATTATAAGAGTCAGTTGACTAATTTGAGGAGATTAAAAAAGTAAATTGAGTTAGTTATTTGTCCTAAATAGGTGTTGTCTTTCTTAAAATATCCTTGTTAATTAAATGTATTGACTAGAACTATTATTGTTAAAAAGGCTATTTTGAAAAAAAAAATAAATATAAGAAACAAAATGGATTAGGGTTTTATATTTAGGACCAAAATAAAAGTCAAACAAAGCCTTATACTACCTTCGGTCCTAATTATAAGACCCAGTTGACTTATTTGAGGAGATTAAGGAAGTAAGTTAAGTTAGTTATTGGTAATAAATAAGTGTTTTCATTCCTAAAATATCCTTGCTAATTAAGTGTATTGGCTAGAACTATCATTGTTAGAAGGATTATCTTGGAAAAGAATGCATAAATATGAGAGACAAAATGGATTGAGATCTTATAATTAGGACCAAATAAAAAATCAAACATCTTATATTAAAACCAGAGATAGTATTAAGCACTGGAAGTAGTATTATAAAAAGAGCAAGAACTATTTTGTTTTTTTAAATAAACTATCGGTGATGACAAAATATTAACGGAAACAAATTCTATTAGCGGGAAACTGAGTTGTTTTAACCGCCAACGCTAACGAGAATCGTTCGATCCTTCCTTCCCAAATTAAGTTTCTCTCTGCTCTCTCTCCCCCCCTCTCTCCTTCTCATGTCTTTCCCACTCCTAATAATCGGTGCAGCTTAGCGACCTATAGTCGCCGCCGCTTTCCAGCGACGGAAAAGCTGCACTCTTTTCTTCCATGGGGAAAAACCCTCCATCCCCGCCGTCCGAAATTGAGACGGCTCACGGAGGCCACAAGGGCCGGCCATCCCCTCCCTATGACGTTGAGACGGCTCACGGAGGCCGCATGGGCCGACCATCGCCTCCCCATGACGTTGAGACCGCTCACGGAGGCCGCAAGAGCAGATCGTCGCCTCCCTACGACGTTGAAACGGCCCATGGAGGTCGCCATGGCCAACCGTCGCCGTCATCTGATATGGAGACGAGACGCGGGCATCGAAAGAGCCGATCAGAAACCCCGCAACCAACACCGCGTTTTTCCCCACCGCTTCCGAAGCCGTGGTTCCCCTGGCTTGTGCCGCTCATATTTGTGGTTAATGTGGCACTGTTTTGGTATTCGATGTACTACAATGATTGCCCTGCAAAAATAGACAAAGATCGCAAATGCCTCCTCCCAGAATATTTGGGAAGGTTCTCTTTCCAACCATTCAAGGAGAATCCCCTCCTCGGACCTTCCACCAGCACGTGAGGACTAGTTCCCTCTCTCTCATTTCAATTTCTGCTTTAGATAGTTAGATGTACTCATAGGGAAATGGGGACTGCTTAATTTTCTTTAATAGGTTTTTGTTTCGTTCTCTTTAATTCCAACTGTTCAATATGAAGCTTTCCCAGAATGATATTTGTTGAACTCGAAGAATGAACAATCTCTGAATCTAGCTCAAAGGAGTGATGAAAATGGAAGAGAGGGAAAGGAATGATTAAAATATTGACATTGCATCTGTCTGCATATAAATCTTGATAAATTTCTAAGTTTGACTTATGCTCCTCACTAATCTCAAATTTACTCCCATCAAGCATATAAGTCGCCCTTAAGAAAGTTCAAAAGCAGGATTAATTGATATTCTTATCAGAATATTGTGGAGTTCATACTCACATCTACTAAGCTTATCAGCTAACAGTACCACTTGAACGACTGAAGTCAGGATTGCTCGTATTACTATAGTCTGCTTTGTCCTGCACAGAAAGTAAACTATAATGGATTTTCATAGCTCTTGTGTATAGAAAGATTAGTAGGTTTGACCCTTTGTTCAAACTTCTGCAGACTGCAAAATTTAGGAGCCCTACAAAAGGAATTAGTGGTGGAGGACAACGAAGGATGGCGCCTGATAACCTGCATGTTTCTTCATGCTGGTGTTATACATTTAGTCGCCAATATGTTTAGTCTCTTATCCATAGGAATCCGGCTTGAGCAGGAATTTGGATTCAGTAAGCATTTTGCTGAATTTTCCCATTGAATTTTTTGAAAGTCTATCAGTAAGTTCCCTGAATCCCCTTATGTGTTGCAGTTAGAATTGGATTATTATACACACTTTCTGGGTTCGCGGGAAGCTTAATATCAATGTTGCATTTGGAGGCATCTGCAAAACCAACCATATCAGTTGGTGCATCTGGTGCCCTTTTTGGACTCCTTGGGGCCATGCTTTCTGAGCTTCTAACGAACTGGACAATTTATGAAAATAAGGTAACCTATTCTGTATACTTAATTAATCCTGTTTGGAGGAGTATTTCGTGAGAAAACGAAATCTAACCTATTGTTTTCTTCAGTGTGCAGCTCTTATAACTCTTTTGGTCATTAGTGCCTTAAACTTGTCACTTGGATTTCTGCCTCGGGTTGACAATTCAGCTCATGTTGGAGGGTTCTCTTCAGGATTCCTTCTGGGGTTTGTTCTTTTAATGCGTCCTCAATATGGATATGTAAATCGTAAGCATATTCCTCCAGGATATGATGTCAAACGTAAATCCAAGTTCACCTTCTATCAATATCTCTTATTTGCCATGTCCTTAATCATCTTAATTGTTGGGTAAGGAACTAATCATCATTCTCTTTTCTTTGAACATTCACCATCATGAAAAATCAATTCAGCATTTGCTAGCTAGCCTGCCTCCTGAACTTGTTTTAACAAATTAAAGGCCGTGTATTTTGCTGGCAGATATGCGTATAGCTTAATTAAGCTATTCAAGAAATAGGCTATGGAGAAAAAGTTGAATGCTGGGAAGAGACTCAGAATGCTTTTTTCTTCAAAATTGCAAGTATTAATCCGGAATCTCCCTGTTCAGATGTGTATAAAAGAATACAAGTATTTAGGCCCCAAACTTGAATTTACATATAGATGCTTCGTAGTTTGGAACCTTTTTCCTGTTTTCTTTCTTCTGGTACATGCTTCTTCATATTATTCACAGAAGCAATATAAACAAAATCTGGACTTTTGAAGCTTGCACCAATTCTGAGATGATTTCGCGCGCTGTACAGTTAATTAGGGAAATGTCACCCCAGGCTCCTTCTATACTTTAATTGTGTTATGTTTTAGTTCCTTTAGTTTATTTTACAGTTTTTCATCCTTCTTATTCACTCTATCTCAATTCTCAAATAATATTAGTCCTTTTAGTTTGGAAAATAGTAAGACGGACCATGAGGTGGCCCAAATGATGTTGATTTTATTACTGACTTGAACTTAACACGATTAAGCCTATCAAATGAATAGGAAAAACATGCTTAGGTGAAACACACACACACACACACACACACATAATCTTGTCTGGTTTAAAATTGGGTCTGATTAAGTAGCATGTTTGCAAAGGAGTAGATAAAAGGGACGGAAAACAACAAAAATAAAATGGAAAGACTAAGAACAAAAAAACGAATAAAGTGCAGGGATCAAGAGTGTTATTGTCCCATCAAATTATTTGGCTTCCTATATAAAATAGGGGGGAATCTCTTTAGTTCTCTTTCCCAGATCTTTTGATCCCATGAAGTGATATGTTTTAACTGAATTAAGCATTAAAAATCAGAATTCCTTTCATTTCTTATTTGAGAAACAAATAGCAGGAGATTCAGAATAGATTTTGAGACGGATTCAGACAGTTAGATTTAAATTCAAATTGCAATATAATCGTGCATCCTACAATGTGACCGAACTTGGAAGAAAACAGATTTTTAGGGACCTTTGTTCTGTTTATATAAATATAAAGGGATAATTCTACCAAGTAAACCAACTTTTTGTTGCTATGTTAAAGAATTGATCTCCTTTCTACTTCCGGACCTTTTTTTTTTTGTGGTTTCGTTCAGAGAAAATGGAGATTTTGTTATGCCTAAGAGGCATGAACAATAAATAAATAATCAGTTGGCAAAACTTTTCTGCTTAAATACAAAATCACCTTCTCCTTTGATAAGTCATTTATTTTGGCAACCATAGCTTGATAAATCATCAATAAAAATTAGTCGCTGGTAAAAAAAAATTAATAAAAATTACTCATGTTTTGAAGTGTGTATTTAATTATACGTTGAAAACCATCAAAATTATGGGTTTGATGATCATATTTAGAAAATGAGTTTAATATTTATCATTGAAGAAGTAGTTTTAAATTTTTGGTCGTATTTGATCATACCAGGAAATAGGTAATACTCATCAACTAATATGGGAGATAATTAAGGGTTTTTTTAAATACTTTAATCCATTTTATTTCTTGCATTCATTATTTTTAAAAGCTAATTTATTTCATTTATAAACTAATACATAATATAAATCATGTCATACTCGTATTTATTAGAATTAAGTTATTTATTTATTTATTTATTTTTAATTCATACCAAACTAGTTTAAATTCCAATTTTAATGACGATTTAAAACAAAATCAGAATCTTTATTAATTTCTTTATAGGATTAAAAGGATGTTTATATGCAAGCTTGAGAAAACTCTGGTTTTTTTCATATACTTATCTCATACACTATAAAATTACTTCTAAAAAATTAATCCACACACCTGGATTTTATAATTATTGAACAACTTATCTGAATCATACAACAAAATATCATTTGACGGTAAGAAAGTTAGTTTATATGCTTATTGGTGAAATGAATATGGGAAAGAAATGATCCCAAAAAAATGCTTTTGAATGTCAAAATTTTAAATGAGTCTTGTTCACTATACCTTAATAATAATTAATAATATTTAAAAAGATAATATAGTTTTGTAGTTTGGGATTTTAAAATTTTTAAAGTTTTTTGTTTTGGATTTTTCCTATGGGAAACGGCCCCCTTTGCGTCCGGTCAATAAGTCCAGGCGTAGCCTCGAACCCAAAAATTTTTAAAAAAAAAAAATCCCTGCTGTCAGGAGAAGTTACACGGGGGCGAAGTGGAAGCAATTGGGAGGTTGATAAGAGGCAGAAATTGAAGAGCTGAATCAGAAGCGACTCAAAAATGGGTTGGATCGGCGAGACTATGGAATCCATTAAATCTCTTCAGATCCGCCAGGTCCTTACCCAGGCTGTTAGTCTCGGTTAGTTCCTTCTTGTTGCTTTCTCTGGGTGCGTGTGTCCCACCATGCTCGGAAAGATCATGAACTTCAATGATGAGGGTACATGAGGAAGTTAACAAGTTTGAAGCAATGAATGGGGAAAAGCTAGTTTTTGACATCCTGTTTACTTCGAATTGACTTTTTTTTTTCCTTGGTACCAATAAATGGAACAGGGAAATAACCCAACAAATTTAATCAAAATTAGACGTAAGGTTTGCCTGAGCAGCCTTCTGAATGTTTTCATTTCGTTATCATTTAATGCAGCTCGTTCTATAGTTTTTGCCTGTTACGTGCATTTTCGATAGAAAGAGGTTGTGGTGGTCAAGTATGGCATTCTTTACCAACACACCGGCTACATTATATTTATTGGCTGAAGAATTCCCTACTGCCCTCACTTTTTGTGTTGGTGTTTTCTATTATCCGAGTTCTGTTCTGATCAATCTATGACATTGTTATTTTGTCATTTATACTCGTTTTGGGTCAGGCATGATTGTTACATCTGCACTGATAATATGGAAGGCGCTGATGTGTTTCACTGGCAGTGAATCTCCTGTTGTGGTTGTTCTTTCTGGAAGCATGGAACCGGGATTTAAGAGGGTAAATCAATCGAATGCATGAACATATGTATATTGTATTTCGTGTGTCTTCTCTATCCTAATCAATACAAAATATAAAATTAAAATCATTTACTGCTGTGCAGTTACCATTTACTCTCAGTGTGCATGTCTGTTTTATTTCTTTTCATTTTCCCCGTGTTTCACACTGGAGGTTTGGCCTAGTTCTAGAAATATTTTGCTCATCTAATAGCAGGCACCAACAAGGAGAAGCTGCGTCTTATATGGACAGTTTGCCCATAAAATTGAACTGTTTGTTTGATCAGTTCACGAATGTCCTCTTATATCGTGTGCAGGGGGATATCCTATTTTTGCACATGACCCAAGATCCTATTCGTGCTGGGGAGATTGTGGTATTCAATGTAGATGTAAGTCCTTGATTAGTATTACTCTTTATTTTGCTTGCTTTGTATATTTATAATAGAATATTATGTGACAGACAGCTGTCTTTTTGTGACGTCATTAATTTTCTGATGCAACTGCTGTTACCAAGCCTTTAATTGTAATTACTCTTTATTCTATATCAATTTGTTCCTGCAAAACCCATTCTTTGTTGGTTCTATTTCGTTATTCCCTCTAGGAGATTTTTAATCAGTGGTCTGCTTTGAGAGCAGGTTTAAGCTCAGTATCTTAGCTCTCTATTTGGGCTTTGACTGAAAATTTAAGTTAATCTTATCTGGACATATCATTTACAATCATTTGTGAATCAATAATTGCTTATTACCTTCTTCAAATCTGTTTCTATATTCTTCTACTGCTGCCCTGTTTTTAACCCCTCTTGCTAATATCCTTGATTGTTTTTGTTTTTGTTTTTGTGTTTAGGGCCGTGAGATTCCAATTGTTCATCGTGTAATTAAGGTAAGCTCAACCTTCCTGCCATACTTTGAGCATTTATTTTGTGAAGTTTTTGGTTGAGTCTTAGTTTGGTGCAATGAGTTTCTCCTTGATCATAAATGTGACTGAGTTAGTTGTTCCGTGTACCTCAGCACATAATTGCCTCTTGACTCTATATGAGGTAGAATGCTTTTTTCTTCATGATTGTTGTTACAAAGATGTATAAATATTATTATTAGCATATTAATTGATTGTACTATTGCATCTAGCACACTACTTGGATCTATAAGCGTTAATTCAAACAGGGCATTACGGCTGGAAATTGAAATTATGGTCTATTGATAAAGATGAATACTGATAAAGTACCTGCAAAAAACTCAAATTATTTTTCCTGATGTGCTAAACTTTAACATTCTTAGAATGATTAAAGTAATAGTTTTTGTAAAATCACAGTACAAAGGAATGGTATATTGAGGAAGCTTTCCTTTATCAGCTATTGCATTCTACAACAGACTTGAGGGGCTGAAACTAAACTACTGAGCTGGCACATTTATGCTTCTTTTCAGCCTTGCTTTTGTGTGGGAATGTGATGGTTTGGGCCAAGCGTTAATCCAGCCTAAAAATCTTGCTCTAGAATAGGGATTGAGCAAAAGAGTTACTACCTCTAACGCTTGTGGAGATCATGCCAGAGTAGTGGAAGAGAAAGTGATGGCAAGGGTGTTATGAATGTGATGGTTTGGGTCTGATGGTTTATTGTGCTAATTTCTGTTTCAAACCTCCACTAGAATAGTGGAATAGTAGTTCTAACCGTAAGGAAAGAAGTTGACATACGCTTTGATTTTTACCCTCTTTTGTGTGGATTTGAGTCACTTGGCTCCGGGTCCTGGCAGTGTTATAGTCCTTAGCATCCCAAAAAAAAAAGTTTTCTTGAGACAGCAGTTTAGCACCCCACATTCCATTGGGTGTCTTGCCATTTTTACTTATCTCTACTTTTATCTAGGGCTTGTTATTGATAACATTCTCTGTGTCGACATGAGTTTGGGGTTCTTCATTTTGCCCCCTTTGAGGAAAGAAGAATGGTACTTCGGAAACTTTATTAAATATCCCTCTCTCGTGGCAGAGGAATGCTGTGATAACTTGTATGGTAGTTTATGACATTGTGGTCAGGATATTCCTTAAACTAATTTATCAGGAAATGTTCTCTTCAAACATTCTGAAAGCTTTGATTTTCTGAAACATTTACCTATTACCAGGTAGTTCATGATTATTGATATTCCATCTAATGGTTGATTATTTATAGGTTCATGAACGACAAGATACTAGGGAGGTTGATGTTCTCACAAAAGGTAGTGACTTGTTCATAACTAAGCGAATTTATTGAAAATACTGGAGGTGCTGTATACTGGTAACACCTATCTGACATGTGATGCGCATTTTTCATGCAAAAGATTGCATATAATGTGATTTGTTGTTTTGGTTGTCCTTTCAGGGGGCGCTGATTAGTTTCTAATATTACTCACCCTCTACATGTTTACTTCCTTTTGCAGGAGATAACAATAATGGGGATGACAGGCTTCTGTATGCTCATGGTCAGCTATGGCTGCAAAGGCACCACATTATGGGAAGAGCTGTTGGGTAAAATATATCTTCCTTCCTGTTACACTTGCTCTGTTATTTTTTTATTCATTTTAATCTTTATCTGTTTATCCATGTACTTCGACCAGCTGTTCCCTTCCTATTCGATCTTAAAGGCATATCCCAATCCTAGAGTGCATGAGAGAGGAATCCAACCTTAGACTGTTAAGGAGAAAGAGACTATACGTTCTTATTGGATGAGCTAACTCCTTTCCTTTGATACACTAGCGCTATTTGTTTGTAGACTTGTTCTGTAAATTTGTCGTGGAAAGCTATATCTTGCATGTTAGAGCAACCTTGAATTGTTGATTTGTACTGGAGTTATAAAGTTGTATGCCTTGGCTCTTTAGCTCTGCAACTAAGACCGGAGCATGACATTGAAGTTTCATCATTCTGGCCTAGGTACCATATGAAGGCTTAATTGTAGTTTTAACTTATAATTTGGACCTATTTACTTTTGAACTTCGGGAATTAGTGAATGCAGCTCTCAATCCCCCAAAATTACAAGCTCAATGCATTTTAGTCCTTTTGTCAAGTGATCACAATGTATGAAAGAACTAACTGGTAATGAATTTGTTATTTTCAAAATTCAACTTTTGCTTTAGCTGATTTCATTTTAATATAAGATTTATAGAAAAATTGTATTATTTATTAGTCATGTATAATATGATTCACTTCATATAAGATCTGATGGATTTTTTTTTTTAAAATACATTTAATTCTGATAGATCTTGATAGTGCTTAAATTTTTATTTCGCAGGTTCTTACCTTATGTTGGCTGGGTGACTATCATTATGACTGAAAAGCCTATCATCAAGGTGTCTTACCAGTGCCGATCCTCATTGAACTTGATTTATACTTGCTTATATATCGGAATTATGTAAATTTTGAATGGTCTGAAATTAGGTTCATGAAATTTCCCAGTTCGCTAACCTTGTTTGGTTTTGCTTGCAGTACATTCTAATTGGTGCTTTGGGTTTGCTGGTAATAACTTCAAAAGAATAAAAGATTGTTATTGTAAGCAGAGCCGGCACCTCCTTTAGGGTGTCAATGTCATATTGGATTATCCTTTGTATCATTTGACAACTTAATGTTATGAATTAATCCAAAGTAGTGAATTTTGACTTTTATTTTTGTCCTAATGTATGCCTTGATGGACTAATATTATTACCAATTTAAGGAACATGGAATGTCACATGCAGAGGAAGAATAAAAAATAATAACGAAACAAAGGATGTATCGTTATAACTATACAATATTAATAGAAATCGGTCAAATTATGATTCTTGATCCTACCATTTCTGCTTTACATTGTGCATATTCAACCTTTAATATTGGCTCGGGCTACCCCTAACACATGCTGCATTGCTGCTTCATTTTGCCCCTTGACAGAACTCTTCATATCCATTGGTGGAATCAGTGCCCTCCGTTAAAAAATTAATCATTCGGTCCTCATAATTTGGTTACAATTTAGTCCAGGTCTAGGTCATTCGATTCTTTTAAAGTTTTTATCATTTAATCTGTTGGTCACTGTGCTTCTAGAAAATTAAGACGTCTGCGTTGGCAAAAAAAGAAACAGAAAATTAAGATGCATGGAGACTAAAATAACTAGTAATACTTGAAACATTAAATTGCACCAAGTTAATAGTAAAGGATTAAATTGCAAGAGGCTAAAATTGTGAGAAGTTACTTCACTCCGCCAAAATTTGTGAGTTTCCTCCGAATAAGAATTGATATAATTAGTAAGAAATCAGTTTATAATTCATAAAATTGTAAATTCGATTCTCGCTGTTCCTGACAACAAAATCTGGTTTCACCTTTCAATTCTTGAAGTATCGTGTATGCTCTCAAAAAAAATAAAAACATCGTTTGATGTAAAAAAATTTTCCGATATGCATAAAATTAATTTTTTTAATTGTTTTTAAGGATCCCAAACGCCCCCAAAATCTAAACCAGTTCTTGGTGGAAGATGGGCAAATTAGCAATGACCTGGGTTTGAGAAACATTATGCAGCTGGCTTTGCTTGCCTGGGAACCTATGTGGCTATGTTCTAGTCCACGAGGTCCGCGCCTAGCGTCACTTCCGCCATTTTTTTGATACATCATCCCTTCCGCTTTTGGAGTGAGTAGATGTCTGAATCTTTGATGTGAGATTCTGCAAATACTCTGAAGTACTTAACGAAAGAGCTCATGTAAGAACAGCGTACAGCATTTGAGCTCACAAATGAATACAATATTCGAAGTTCAAACTTTTCCTCGTTCGTTGTTCAGTCCCAATGTCGAAAGCAATTCTTTCCCTAATCAAAACCCGTCGTCACAACGCAAAAAAGACCTCTTTTAACCCTATGGCCTTCACGCCTCGTATCAAGAAGCTTGTTTTCGACGCCATCGACATCCTTAGAACCCATGAGGAATGGGAAGATTCCCTCGAAACCCACTTCGCAGAATCCGGAATACTCGTTTCCGATGTTGCGCATTTCGTTTTGGATCGAGTACACAACGCAGAACTGGGTTTGAAGTTCTTTGATTGGGCTAACAGAAGACCGTACTCTTGTTCCCTAGACGGGACAGCATATTCTTCGCTTCTGAAACTTTTGGCGAGGTTTAGATTGTTTTCAGAGATTGAATTGGTGTTGAAGAACATGAAAGTGGAGAACATAAAGCCCACCCCTGAAACATTGAGCTTTATTATTTGGGCTTGCGGAGATTCTGGGTTGGCTGATAGGGCTCTCGAGTTAGTTCATACGACGCGTGAAATGCATAATTGTTATCCTAGTACCGTGGCTTGTAACTCATTGCTTCAAGCTTTAGTGAAACATGGGAAAGTAGAAATTGCACGTCAATTGTATGATGAAATGTCTGGAAGAGATGAGGGCGAAGGTACCATTGTGGATAACTATAGTACCTCTATCGTGGTGAAGGGCCTTTGCAATGAGGGAAAGGTTGAGGAAGGTCGGAAGTTGATTAAAGACAGATGGGGAAAGGATTGCGTACCAAATATTGTATTTTACAATACAATTATTGATGGTTACTGCAAGAATGGCAACCTGAATGGTGCAAACAGAGTTTTCAAGGAATTGAAATTGAAGGGATTTTTGCCCACATTAGAAACTTATGGGGCTATGATTTATGGATTTTGCAAGTCTGGGGAATTTGAAGCGGTTGATTTGCTTCTGACAGAAATGACTGAAAGGGGATTGAAAGTGAACGTGCAAGTGTATAATGAGATTATTGATGCTAAATACAAACATGGCTTGGTAGATGAAGCAGTTGACACGGCGAGAAGGATGATTGAGAATGGATGTAAACCAGATATTACAACTTACAATACTCTGATAAACTGTTCATGCAGGAGTGGGAGACTTAAGGAAGCTGATGACCTCCTTGAGCAGGCAAAAAAGAGAGGATTGGCGCCTAATAAGTTTAGTTATACTCCCCTCATGCATGCCTATTGCAGACAAGGGGATTATGTTAAGGCATCGAATATGCTTGTTAAGATTGCTGAAACAGGAGATCAGCCTGACTTGGTTTCTTATGGAGCTCTTATTCATGGAGCTGTTGTTGCAGGGGAAATAGATGGTGCGTTGATGATCCGAGAGAAGATGCTGGAAAAGGGAGTATTCCCTGATGCTCAAATTTACAATGTTCTGATGAGTGGCCTTTGTAAGAAAGGAAGGTTTCCTGCTGCCAAACTGCTATTATCGGAAATGCTTGAACAAAAAGTTCAACCTGATGCATACATTTATGCCACTTTGGTGGATGGTTTTATCAGAAATGGTGAACTTGACGAGGCAAAAAAAGTTTTTGAACTCACAATTGACAAGGGTGTGGACCTTGGAACAGTGGGATATAATGCCATGATTAAGGGTTTCTGTAAACTTGGAAACATGACAGACGCTCTATCATGCATCAATAGGATGAGAAAGGCGTGTCATGTTCCAGATGAATATACTTATTCAACAGTTATAGACGGATATGTGAAGCATCAAGACTCTGATAGTGCACTCAAGATCTTTGTCGTGATGCTGAAACAGAAATGTAAGATCAATGTGGTCACTTACACCACTTTGATCAACGGATTCTGCAGGAAGGCAGATTTGAGCAGAGCTGAAAATGCTTTCAGAGGCATGAACTCTTTTAATTTAGAACCTAATGTGGTCACATACACCATACTAATTGGGGGTTTTTGCAAGGTTGGTAAAATTGCAAAAGCAACGTCCTATTTTGAACTAATGCTGTTGAACAGGTGTCTTCCTAGTGATGCCACATTCCATTATCTGATAAATTGTTTAACAAATAATACAATTAGAGCAAGTTTTAATGAAGATGAGTCTAATGATAATGTCAAGTCCTTGATTTTGCATTTCTTTGCAAGGATGATTTCTGATGGATGGAACCGAATTGCTGCTGCTTATAATTCTATAATTATTTGTCTTTGTAAACATGGAATGATTGATACTGCTCTATCATTGCAAAACAAGATGCTGGCTAAGGGATTCCTTTGGGATTCTGTAATTTTCGCTGCTCTACTGCATGGCTTAGGCGTACAAGGTAGGTCAAATGAATGGAGGGGTATTATATCCTGTGATCTAGAAAAGATTGATCTCCGAACAGCTGTTGAGTACTCTCTGGAATTAGACAAATTTCTATACCAAAGGGTTTCAGAGGCTTCATATATTTTGCAGGCGTTGGTTGAAGATTCAAGGTTTTCTGATCAACAAAGCCAATACATCTCAAGGTTATAATGTCATAGGGAGCGAGGGTATTTTATGAACGAAAGAAATCAGTTTCCTTGGCAGAATAATGGACGTGATTGTATTTGATGAGGTTTCCATTTGCTTCAGGAAATTGAGAAATATGGCCCTTTCAGGATCCTCATATACTTGATGATGGTACTCTATCAGAGATTGTGCCAATAATCCCAGTTGATAAACATTTGACGAACATACCTTTGATGGACTGACAGGTTTTTGACATTGTTTGTTCTCCAATAATTCAAAACACCAAGAAAGCTGCCAGCAACAGCAAAGAAATATTAAATCTGTTTTGTCTTGTGCAGGTAGTTTATTCATATACATACTAAATTAGTCTGCTTCATTCCCTTTACCAGTTTTGCCCTTCTAGAGAATAATTACACTGATTATCGAGGTTGACATTGAACATAACCCTTGTTTGTCTGTCACTTATTTGCTCAATTCTTCTATATTTAAATTTCCATATCAGGATTAAAATTCATCATTTGTCTTTATTTATTTTTATTTTCTCAGATAATCACCACTACCATATCATGATTACGTCACGAAAATTGGTTTGTAAACTTTCCGTTAGAAGGATCCAGGAAGGTCATATATGCTTAAATGTCCACTACGACTTTGTCAATGCAACAAGATTGCAGCCCTCAAGTTATCTAGGGAACGCATTTCCTTTGCCAAGCAAAATCTGATGTGGGAAAAACTGTGTTTTTTTCCTTTTCTTCGACACTTCAGCAAATTGATCCTGTTCCTGGCCAAGCTGTGCCTCTTTCTTTGCTACCGAAGTGAACAAGTTATCAGGTATGTCTCTATTTGACGAAGTACATTGGAATTGGTTTGCTGGTAGTAGTAGCCTGGCACAATGAGTTTGCCCTGAAGGGTTGTGCGTTTTTTCCAGGTTTGCCACAGTTGATGTTTTCTATGGTGGGGTCAATACAAAGGTTCACAAAGAACTGCAAAAAAAAAAAATAATAATAAATAAAATGAACGCCCACCTTCTTGTCGTTTGGACACCTTGGAGGATATTGCTGTGGCTACAGATGAAGACCTTGGATTAAAGTACACGAGACATTTTGTTATTGTCTTGATTAGTTTGACCAGGTGCTTGTGTCACTTGGCATCTCTTCCCTTCTTTGTGAATTGACTCTGTTCGGGTGCATGTTGGTTTTGAGCTTGGATTCAAAGCCCTAATAATTTTATATCATTTCTGGATATAGAAAAAGGATTACATAATATCTTATTTGTTTATTCATATTTGTGAAATATATCTCCTTTGATCTTCGCAGATTTGAGAAGAGATGTGAACGAAATTTTTTTAAGGCTCATGATAAAAGCAAGTGATGTTTTCAGCTTATACTCATCGAAGAAATCCACCCTGTTGAGGTGATAATTCCAAATGTATGTCAATGTCATATATTGTGTAAAATAATTTAATAAATGATTCATTTTATAACTTGCATTCATATATTTTATATTATATATTGATGCAGGCTCACATTTTTTTTTTTTTTGGCGAAGCAGGTTCTAAGTATGATCATTAGATCATAGAGAGTATCATTAGCCATCTAACAAGGGTCTTTTCAACAAAATTAATCATGTTAGTAAGAAATTGGAATATTATTTTCACATGCCATTTATAAGGAAGTCAATGAATGTATTAACTAGCCACTGACGTTAGTATTTCACTTTCTGTTAGCCTTCATGTGGGCTATCGCACATTAATGGATATCGATAAATAGAAAGTACAACTCACTTTAATTTTGTATGTTTAACATTTCAATTGAAAAAATAATAAAACAAAATGATTTTCCATAAAGGGAATGCATCATATCATCACATGCAACCAAGTGTCATCCTTAAAACCGAATTACAGTATCTGTTACGAGTCCGAGCATTATTCTTTCTTCTTTATCTTTGACTTAATACTAGCAACAAACTTAACAACTGGTATGCTCTGCCGTGTTTTAACGTCTACGGGATTTGACTTAAGAATAATAATTCCTAGTGACTAAAAACGATGGTACAAATTTTAAATTTTACAACCACATATATACACAGATATACATATAAAGGCATTTGATGATTTAAATAATACTCTCAAAGTCTTTTTATAAGGACAAATTGTTTAACTACTATGAATCGAGAAAGTTCAATAAAAATCATTAGTTAGAAAAGTCTGATTAATTACTGGAAGTTTTATAGTTGGTTTAGGTATACTAAATTAAAAATTAACAATTTCAACAAAATATATTATAAAATGTTATATTAGGAAAATTCTTACGAGAAGGACTGAGAGCAATCATTGAACTAATTCGACACCTTTTCACGGCTTCGGAGCTGTTATCACCAGATGTCAGAAGACTGACTACAATTGGCAAAATGAGAGCTGATATTTGCTGAAAGCCAAGTGTCATCACTTCTTAAAAACACAACAACGCATCCTCGCTATGAATAATGAAAAAGTGATCTCAACAGACAGCAAGAGGAATGAAGGATAGAGAACACAAAAACCTTTTCTAGGGGTAAAAAGGAAAAAAGAACAGAGAGAGAGAGAGAGAGAGAGAGAGAGAGAGAGATTTGGAACTAAATGTTCCAGGCTAGTCTGAAATGAATTCTATGGTTAGCTACTACATCCTAAGAACAAAAATGCAAGTCATCACACAACATATCTTCACCAGATTCAGGGGAGCGTTTAACCCTCTTCATGCGCCCTGCTCCTCAATCTCTCCATTTTCACCATCTTCAGCAGCCGCGGCGGCCATCAATTCATCAAAGTTTTCGGTCTTCCCAAGTAATATTTCAATCTATAACAAGTTACAGTAAATGTCAGACTTTGATACAAAACCCAAGACTATTCAATCAGGACGACTAGGACATCCCAAAAGGATATGTTCTGGGGACAGCAACTTGTGTTTCCATCCTTACCTTGGCCTTCTGGACGGGTCTGCCTCTAGAATCATCCTTTATGTCAACAGTTGATGTCATGATTTCTGCATTATGATTCATTCACGAGTCAAATTCATTTTCCCAACCCTTTCCCATGAGGCTGATCAAAATGAGAGAGGAATGAGAGTAAAATTTCCCAAATAAGGAGGTGAAAAAGATAGTCCCTTACTCTTTTCAACAGCAAGCCCGTTGTTTTTCAAAATTTCAGCAACAGTAACCACTGTGGCAATAGCTGAAAATAAAAAGCAAAAAATAAATTAGAAAACATCTTGAGACATAGGGATGCTGGGGACAAAGATAATGCCAGAAAGGGGGAAAAAAAACACATCTCATTTTTGCAATGTTGTTTTACTGCCCCTAGGAAGCAAATGAACCGTCTGAATAAACAGGAGGAAGGAAGCAGATATATAATTAAAAACATTAGGCCTAGTGAGCTTCAGCCTTGAGCTTAAATAGGCATATGACAGGATACTCAAATCTAATTCCCTTTACTTATCTGCAACTCAATATAGAGAGCGTGTAAAACAATATAAGGATGATAGAGCCCACCAAACAAAATAAGGATAACAAGGAGGAAATGAAAACAATCAGTGTTAATCATGTCTAGGGTCTAGACTCTCACCCTAGATTCAATATCGACTTTCATTTGCTCCATTTTCTTTTCCTTGTCGTTTTTTTCCCCAAAAGAGCCATAATGCCATATAGGCAAAACACTACTTCATGAATTCATCATCTTTTTAAAAGTTGATTTTAAGCAAAACGATTTTTCTTTCACATTACATACGCAATAAATTTACAATATTTCCAGCAGTACTAATCATTAAATTTTCTTCACATCCAATGCCATTTCAAGAATAAACTTTTTCACATTTAGAAACATCAAATACTTGTACGGTAATGTCAGCTTTACTCCACCAGCCCTTAAACATTTGAACATAGTCCCAATTAGCAATTACAAATTTACTGTTGAGCTGGCATTCTTGTTCCCGTCACACATCCATCTGTTTTCATTTCCTTCAAAGCCCAGACACGCATGCTAAGTCTACATTCTAAAATAATTTCATTAAACGGAGCAGCTTTTAAAGTCATTATTTTAAAATTTGATCAATAAGCCAAGTGAAGAAGGAATGGGAAGAGGGAAACACCTTAGCAAGTTCTCCACTTCTTCCTTCCTAAGATCTGATATATACTTATCAATCAAAGCGTACTAGCCATATTCTGAATCTGTAAGTAACATGCTTTGATCACTTAAAAGGACATATTCATATTACTAACGACGTATTCCCAATATTCTCAACATCCGCATTCAGCACAAACATCTTATGACTTCTAATTCTCCCCCCCCCCCCCCAATTTAGAGGGGCAGACACTAATGGCTGAGGTTGGTTATAAGCGAGATTGAACCCTCAAATTCCTACTTGTAAGCTTTCATCCACTGGCCTACAAAGCCATTGGCAATGACTTCCAATACTAATGCTCCAAAAGGTGACGTGCAGCAAAATAGAAAAGGAAAAAACAGAAAGAGCGAACGGTGGCCAAAAGAATATAAAAAGAATCATTTAGTTAAGATTTGATACCCATTCCAAGTGCTGACAACTCGACCTCATTGTGTTGTTGCATATACCTCTGCAATGAAAAAGAAGTTACAGCCCAGCTAAAGAAAGCCAATGTATCCAATAAATGACTTAACAATACAAAAGCGTTCAATGTTTCCGAACAAAATGATAAATTGCTTTAAACACAGCTCTTTTAAGAAGGAAGATAATTGAGCGTTTATCCTTCATCCAACCACCAAGATTGAAAGATACTAAATCTCGACAGTCGAACTACGATTTGGAGGAAAGGAAACTTCCAGAAAAAATAACACCATTTTTAACCCTCCTGAAAATAAAATAAAAATAAAAAGTACCGACAAAAGCTGAAGATGCGCAGCTAACCTTCGCCAAATTAACGTAGAAGAAGAGGGGCTTTTTGGTATTAGAGACTTGGATACGATTCTTTTTGTACGAATCTGAAATATTGATGTTGTTTACACCCTCCGTGATGGCTTCCATTGCCGTGAACACAAATTGATGAACTTCAGAACCCTAACCTCTCTGCAGGCTTCTGAATATGCAAACCACACGAACTGCAGCCGGGGGAGGGGCCAAGGACGAAGCATAAGGCACAAAGTGGTCCTCTATATGGACCGGGCCTGAACTAGTTCTCGGCCCATAATCTCATTCCTCAGGCCCACTAAAAGATTTAAAAAATTAGTTACATTCCTCTATCTTATTATAAATTTTACATATATTTAACTTAATAGCTAATTCAGGAGTATTAAATTTAGTTTTAGATATAAGGAATTAATTTATTTTTGTCTCATAAATATATAGATTTTGTCCAAAACTCCATTAATTACACATATTAAGAATTCCTTATCAAGATGTAGTTTCAATGTAAATAATTAGAAAGGACAGCTTGGAAAAATTTATATTTATTATAAATAATTAGCTTAAATAAATTTTTTAATATTTTTAAATTAGTTATTGAAATCTATATTAATAACAGGAAGTGATATTTCATTATGTTGACTGATAGATACTGATATGAATTTCAAAAAAAAAAATTTAAATAGTGCATTTTATTTTATTTTTTTATTCACACACTCGTTATACCTTTATTAAAGGTTTAAACTCACAACCTTGCCTTAAAAAAAAAATTTAAGGCATGTGTTTGATGTCATTGAGATATAAAACCCTAATCATTTTTAATAGTTAGAATTAGAATTTTAGTTCCTGATACAACTTTTTATTAAATCAAATGCTGGGGGCGTATTAATTTTTGCCAGGAATGGATTTTTTTTCAGGGGGTGGCCCCCATGTTTTCTTTCCTTCTCCAAAAATCTAAAAAAAGGCTGCGAATTTGAATTTGGAGATTATGGTTCTAAAAGTTGTCTCAATTAAGTTTAGCCCTCTCGTGTTGGACAAAGGAAAACACTTGGGCCCCACTCCTTAATAAGTTCTGGATCCTTCCGTGGTTTTTCGGCCTTTTTTTTTTTTGGCCAAAGTTTTTCGGCCTTTTGGTTTACAATAATTTATCTGCATGTTTTTAGATAATTTAAATTTTAGAATATTGTTGCCCATCAAATTTATTGAAAAACATGTCAGCAAGGCTCTAACCCTCTTCCCATTCGAAATTTCCTGCTACATTCATATATATATATATATATATATATATATTCATGAACACCATAACCATAAACATAACCATTAATTTTAATCAGCAGGTTACACTAGCCTAACTAATAACGTTAAAGTTACATCAACAAAGTTAACTCCGTCAAACTCAGATTCAAATTCTTGCAAAACTATAATTAGCACCAATGTTTTGGACAGTATGAAGTATTATGAAGAAAAGTAACAAAAAAATGCTACTTCCGATCCTTAATATAAAAACTAGTTTGATTTTTATTTTGGTTCTAAATATAAGACCCCAATCTGATTTTTCTATCATATTTTTCTATTTTTTCTCATGTAATCCTTATAATAGTTGCCTGTGTTAAAAGTTTAATCAAATGGTAGTTTTAGCTAATACATGATTAGTAAGAGTATTTTAGGAAAGACATCATCTAATTATTACAATAACTAACTTAACAAATTTTTTTAATCTACTTAAATTAGTCAACTAGCTCTTATATTAAGAATTGGAAGTAGTATATAAAGACAAAAATCAAAACTCCTAAAAAATATAGACTGAAAAAATTAGTTTAATCCTTTAACTTTTTTTTAAAAATTCAATATACTACTTTTGATTCTTAATATAAGACCTCGTTTGATTTTTATTTTGGTTCTAAATATAAGACCCCAATTCACTTTGTATCTCATATTTATTCATTTTTTCCAAATAGTCATTCTAATAATGGTAGTTCTAACTAATAAACTTAATTAGTAAGGATATTTTAGGAAATACAACACCTATTTATTACAAATAACTAACTTAATTTGTTTTCTTAATCTAATCAAATTAGTCAAATAACTTTTATACTACCACCGTCCTAATTATAAGAGCTAGTTGACTAATTTGAAAAGATTAAGGAAAGAAGTTAAGTTAGTTATTTGTAATAAATAGGTGCTGTATTTTCTAAAATATCCTTACTAATCAAGTGTATTAGCTAGAATTACTATTGCTAGAAAGACTACCTTGAGAAAAAAATACATAAATATGAAAAATAAAGTGAATTAAGATCTTATATTTAGGATCAAAATAAAAATCAAATAAAGTTTTATACTACCTCCGGTCTTTAGTATAAGACCTTATTTGACTTTTATTCTGGTTTTAAATATGAGACTCTAATCCACTTTGTCTCTAATATTTATGTACTTTTTTCGATATAGTCCTTCTAATAGTGATAGTTCTAGCTAATATACTTAATTAACAAAGATATTTTAGAAAAAATAATACCTATTTATTATAAATAAATAAATTAATTTTTTTTTGATTTTTTTAAATTAATCAACTAATTCTTATAATTAAGATCAAAGGTAGTATTAAGCTAGTAATACGTTGGCCGAAGTTTTTTGAAAGAATTCTTCGGCCCGTTTGAATACATTATTTATGAATTAAAGTTGTCGTTGTCTAACGTCACTATCTTTGAATGGAAAGCGTTGTCGTTATTAGGCATGCAGATCCCTGGCACCATATTGTCATGCTCATTATCATCCTCCTTGTTTTGGCGTGGGGGCGTTTGTCTCCTGTTATTATTGTTATCATTCACTCTAAAAGTTATTTGGATGACCAAACATAAACAGATGTATAAATTATATATTATAATATATAAAATATCAAATTCATAACTAACCACTAAATCTTTTTTTATAACCCCTTGGACCACTCGATATCCACGCTTTTTCTAGATTCTATTACTTGATATCTAAGCAACCAACTAATTCGTATCGAGTTTTGTATGACCACTTTGAACAGTAGCTGTCCCAATGAGTTTTAACACGAATGCTGTTGGCGGCAGCAAAGGAAAAAACAACAAAATTTGGTTCGAGTCGCGTCGCAAGGACATTGTCCTTGAGAGATATTCCGCAACCTCTCAGTATCACAGGAAGCGGCACTCCCCAGGATTAAACGAATCCTTCTTGCGAAGCAAGGTGGCAGAACAACAAAAGAGTCTGTAATGCAGGGAGCAGAGGAGAGGAAGAAGACGAGCGCAGATTGCACTCACGCTTTCTGAACCATCCTTTATATAGATGCAAATGGCCACATCACTGGAAGACGCGTCCCTCTATTTCGTCGAATGGGTACGATGGAAACGACGCAAGGTTTCGTTGGAGACGGAACAACACGAACGTTGGTGCACACAATGTCCGGTCACACCCCATAAGACGCGTCCGGTCGGCCACAAAAAACTAGACGGTAACACTTCAATTTTGATAAGTCCAAAAATAAGACTTTTCTAGTAAGCATATAATTTATAAAATAAATTTAGCAAAAGTTTAAACTAATTTTCGTAAAATGAGGTGTTACCGCGTCTAATTCACCCTCAGGGGGAAATCGTCAGTTTTCAACTGCGTTTCCTTCCCGGTGGCTCGTTGTTATGTGCGTGAGGCCCACTTTCCTCTTGGCCCATTTACCTCCCTAAGGATGTTTGATCTCTTATATACATTTGGTCTTCCTCTCATCTTTCCAACGTGGGACTTTATTTGACACACACTCATGTAATTTTCACAACAATCCCCTACATGTGTCAAATAAAGAACCAGGATTACACACATGGGTATAACCATTGTATCTAGTGGTCCTTTCGACTATGAACTAGATCTAGACCAATAACACTTAGCACACAGAGATGCCAGTGAAGCCTGCTTCTATGAATTGTCATCTCTTTGGTGTGTACTAGAGGCATTAAGAGTTAGATTATACCCCCACATTTTCACTGTTAACGGCGGTTTTGCGCATTATAACAGCCGTGCGCATGCCTGGTGCATAACGAATGCTCTAAAGATTTTGCCATGATCTTATAGGAGCGGCCCCACTCCACATTCGTAGAGGTGATTTCATTTAAGTGTACCTGCACTGTATACACCATCCAGTGGAATTATGAAATCATTAAGAGCTTTGCTCAACCTCACCAACATGCAGTCTAGCACTTTCTCATACATCCTAGGAAGGGACTTGGTATTTTATTTAGTGCTAGCAGAACTAACAGACGACTTGTTTTTACCCATTAAACCTTCTTCATGGGATCACCAATCACAAAGGTTGGATTGCCATCTTTTGTTAATTTCGAACTGGCCTCAGTCCCATTCCCCTTGATGTCTCAATAATTTGTTTCCCCCCTAGGGGTTTTGTTAACGGATCTGCTAGGTTCATTTCTGACCTCACAAAATCGATTGAGATCACCTCGTCCTTTAGCAGCTGCCTTAAAATATTGTGTCTCAATCGAATGTGTCTACTTTTACCATTAAATGTTTTATTTTTGGCTGTGGCTATTGCTGCCTGGTTATCGCAGTGTAATGATATTGATGGTGTTGGCTTGTCTCCCAATGGAATATTTGCTAAGAAGTTTTTCAACCACTCAGCCTCTGTACCAGCCAATTCCATAGCAACTAACTCAAAATCCCTTGAAGATCGAGTTATGATGCTTTGTTTGGCTGACTTCCAAGTGATAGCTCCACCACCAAATGTAAAAACATAACCGCTAGTGGACTTTGTCTCGTCTGAATCTGATATCCAATTAGCATCACTGTATCCTTCTAATACAGCGGGAAATCCACTATATAGTATACCATAATTCATGGTACCCTTCAGATATCGTAATAATCTCTTCAGAGCTTCCCAATGTTCACTGCCTGGACAGTGAATATATCTGCTCAATCTGCACACAGCATATGCTATGTCTGGCTTGGAATAATTCATTAAATGCAATAGACTCCCAATAATCTGTGCATACTTAGATTGAGCAATCGGATCTCCTTTATGCTTCTTTAGATGCACACTAGCATCATAAGGGGTACTCAAAGGAGTTTCATCATAATGCTCAAACTTTCTCAGTATTTTCTCGACATAATGTTCCTGAGAAAGTAAGATACCATTCTCATTTCTTGTGATTTTAACACCTAAGATTATTTTTGCTTCACCCAGATCTTTCATATCAAAATTTGAATTAAGAAACATTTTTTTTTCAAGCACAACATTCATACTAGTTCCAAAAACAAGCATATCATCCACATATAAACAAATAACCACACAATCATCATTCACAACTTTGGTATAAACACATCTTTCTACTTCGACAATAGAGAAACCACCACTCATTAAAACTTGATCTAACTTCTCATGCCATTGTTTGAGTGCTTGTTTTAAGCCATATAGAGATTTTACTAACTTACATACTTTATTTTCTTGCCCAGGAACAGCACACCCTTCAAGTTGTACCATATAAATTTCTTCTTCTAAATCATCGTTTAAAAATGCTGTCTTAACATCCATTTGATGAATGAAAAGCTTATGAATTGATGCTAAAGCAATAAGGATTCTAACAGATGATATCCTTGTAACAGGAGAGAATGTATCGAAATAATTAACATTTTCTTTTTGAGTAAAACCCTTAGCTACAAGCCGTGCTTTGTATTTATCTATAGTTCTATCAGGAAGTTTAAATAAGCATATACTTTATAAAATAAATTTAGCAAAAGTTTAAACTGATTTTCGTAAAATGAGGTGTTACCACATCTAATTCACCCCCGGAGGGAAAATCGTCAGTTTTCAACTGCGTTTCCCTCCTGATAGCCCGTTGTTGTGTGCGCGAGGCCTACTTTCCTCTTGGCCCATTTACTTCCCCAAGGATGTTTGATCTCTTATATACACTTGGTCTTTCTCTCATCTTTCCAACACGGGACTTTATTTGACACACACTCATGTAATTTTCACAACAAATGCATCCCAAAGCTCAAACACAAGACCACTAGTTAAGTTGGATGAACCTCTTACCAGTTCAACCAAGTGCTTGTTGATACTAACCATTAAATTATTATTAAGTGGTAAATCCTAGATCTAGTACTCTGGTCTTATTTCCAATATGCATTTAACTCCCTAATTTTTTAAGTGGTTTAATTTTATCTATATCGTTTTTGTACTTTCAACATTCTAATCTTATTTATATATAGTTCATCCAATACCACTAGGGTGTTGGAAGCACCAAAAAAGAAGTTCATGATAAAATTACACCATTAAAAAGATTACACATGAGAAATAAGACGAAAGTATTAAGTGTATCTTTTATCCTTACACGTGTGTGTGATTGTCAACAGCCCTGAATTACTGTTACTACTTGAGTGATACTTTTTGTATCATTTGAAGAGTGTCTATTCTTAATTTTTCAAGTTTAGCCTCGCCACGATGATTATGTTATAAATTAATTATACAAGTTTGATTGCGCGTTACTTACAATTACTTGTTTGGTGCTCAATCCAATGGGCCGCCCACAGAAATTAATTTGTCTCATTTTATACTTTTCTATTTGTTTCCAAGTGGATGGTTTTCCCGCTTTTATTGTATGTTTAATTAACTTGATATTCAGTATATTAGTTGGGATAATAACTTTTTACATAAGTTTACAATTAAATGTCAATCAACATCAGTATATAAAATTTTAATATACCAAATTATATTATTCATATACACGTCATGAAAGGTGTCATTGAATTATTTAAACTCAATGCAATGGAAAAGCACATGTATTAATAAAATATTATACACATAGTACATAATGCGTTCAAGCAAATCATGCCTCTCAAAAAATAATGAATAATAGTGGTATTGTTTATTATTATTACATGTGCAGAACCATATGTGTGTGTGTGCGGGCACAGGAATTTATGGAAAACCAAAAAAAAAAAAAGGTGCGTGCAGTTAATTTTCAATATTTAAGCAAAACAGGCTATTTATTTTTTTATTAATATAGTTAGAACAAATAACAAATCAATACTAATATTAACCTAAAATATATAGCAAGTTATATTCGTAAGCAAAAAAAAGCAAGTTATATTATTTACAGATTATAAAATAATCTTTTTTCAAACAATGCAATTACTATGTTAATTTGATGTTAAGACTACTGGCAAATGTTAATCATATATAAGTGACTTTATTTTCCAATTCAAATATAATATTTCAAACCTCATTTATATAAAGCCACCAATTAAATATTTAATGAATGATTTTACTTATATTTTACTATAATTATTTATGAGCCATCAATTAATATCATCAACCGATAATATCAACATAAAATTTCTATAAAAAATTATACAATAATTCACAAATTCGTGGAGCTGATTTTTCATTTTCAGCCTTGTTAAGACGTGAGAGCCATCCATAGTTATATGAATGTACATTGAATTATTACATTTCTATTATGATTGAACAAGGACAAAATCAATAAATGGGATGAATTATTATATTTCGGTTATGATTGATCGAACTAGATTTTTTATTTTTTATTTTTTGCCATCGATAAATGATGAATTAATTTGTCGATATGTAAGAAGCCGAAAAAATTTGACAATTTTATTGGTTGGTAATCATAAAGAATTTTATGAAAAAAAAAAAAGGGTTTCTGAGTTCTTGCTCTAATTTTAGTAAGCCTCAAGATCCAAAGAGCTTGGGCATCGGTTTTATAAAAGCATGCAACCATCTAATGTATCTACTATCTAGTCATCAATACTAGTCCCCTTAAACGAGAACGTTTAAGGTTTCTACTGCATAATGCAAAATATTAATAATTTATTTTTATTCTATATATATAAGATAAAAATATTTATAGCAAGAATATATATTGCTACTGCTAGGAAATTGTAGTTAAGTCCCAAACTATTAATTTAATAATAGTTAGGCCTCTGATAAACTTTTTTGAAAAATGATTTGTATATGGAGTTATATTTAAAACTTAAATATCTGATGAAACTCTTCAATTTGTAACTGTCTGATAATTGCAATTCATTTTTTTTAGAAAAAGAATTATTGAAAACTTAATTATCCATCTTTATTAAATTAATATTTTGGAACTTAATTATCATTCTCCTTACTAATTAATATCACTATACTTCAAAAAAAATCTCATAATTCTTCCCTTATGACCTTGTCAAAAGAAGAATTCTAAATATATAACGCAAGTTTATATTTGTTCATATCTAGTATTAATAACGAATGTCACTATTTTAGGATTAATATTAGTTTTTTTAATTGTAAGATAATATTATTATGATTTTAAATTTTTGGAATAAATTCATACTCAGAAAAACTTCTGAGTGCCCAGCATTCTTGGGTAAAAACTTCTGAGATTTAATCCTTTTAATTTATATAGAAGCTTCATTTTGTGTTTTCATGAGATTTCTTTTGTTTTTTGTTTTTGCATAAAATGAATTTAAAATCCGCATTGGATATTCCAAATTTAAAACTGGTCAACTTGGGAGTATATATAGTTTCCTCAAATTTTGGTGATTTTATGATTCTCCGCACGCCAACGTTACGCGTCGCCTTCGCTTCGCTCTATTCTCATCCTTTACAGTTGGCCCAGCTTTTATATACGGTCTTAACTATAAAAACCAATTGATTAAATTGAAGAGATTAAGAAAATAAGTTAAGTTAGTTATTTATTCTAAATAGGTATTGTTTTTTCTAAAATATCCTTGCTAATCAAGTGTATTGATTATAACTATCATTGTTAGAAGGACTACTTTAAGAAAAAAATATATAAATATGAGAGATAAAGTGGATTGGAGTTTTATATTTAGGATCAAAATAAAAGTCAAATAGGATCTTATATTAAGGACCGGAGATAGTATATCAACTTCTCCATGACATACCAATTTTGACATTTATTTATAAATTATAATCGTCGACATTAACCCTAAATGTATATCCTGCTTAATTAATTAACATGTGGTGTCATAATATTGTTTCTCTTTGAAATTATAGCTAAACCTAATGATCTTCTTGCAATTTTTTTTTTTAAAGAGAAGTTCCAGTGGTGGCAATTCTTTTCAACATATATGCACTCAAGTCCCCCCCCCCTTTTCAGGTCAATATACTCTTATATTTAGTGCTTAGCTTGTTTTCATAGTAGGTGTCATAATACAATAAAGCTATCTGGACAAGAGAATTTTCTTTTGAAACTATCCTAAAATCTCAGCCTTTTTTCTTTTTTTTTTGTGGAAGTGATTCATAATTTTTTTGGGCCATTAATTCATAATTAACCATGAAAAGATATAACTTTGAATCTTATGTTTGTTTCTTACAAAATGTTGTCTTGTTTGGTGTTAGAGATTATGTTTGAATTTACACCAATATTTACTTTTTAATATTATCTATTTGCTTTTAGGAGACCAGACACGCCTTTTCTCTGGCCAAAAAACAAAATAAAATAAAAGTAGAAAAGAATAAGACACACCTTTTCAAAGATGTAAGATATATATAGGAAATAACGTTATAGTTTAATAACATGAAAATATTTTGTAAATAAGAGGTTGCGCGTTTGATGCCGGTTACAGCATCTAATTGTCTGATTAAAAAAAAAACAGAGTGAGATAAATTGAAACATGGCTTTTAATTAATTAATTAATTAATTAATTAATTAATTAAAAAATTATTATATTATATATATTGGCACATTCTTTCTTAGAAAACTTGCAAATAAAGACCCCATATGTGAAATTATGATTTGAGACCTCAATTTGGAAAATAGCAAATAAAAATTATGTCCCATATTGCTAATATGAAATCTTAGTGAAATGTCTAAAATGCCCCTTAGCCAAATTGTAATTTGGTCTACTAAAGTTGTCATTCGCTAAAATGAACTTATCATTTGCCATAGTCAATTTGTTATTTGGCATACATTCAGCCAAGTTGTGACTTGGTCTACTAAAATTTTCATTTACTAAAATGAATTTGTCATTTCCCATAGTCTAACTTGTCATTTGACTGAGGGGTATTTCAGATATTTCACCAAGATTTTATATTTATAATATAAGACCGGGTCTTTATTTGTTATTGTCCAAATTAAGAGTTGTAAATTTCACATATTGGGGGTTTTATTTGCCATTTTTCCTTCTTTCTTTTAAATTTGTCAGGTTTTAAAAGAAATGAATGTACGGGCAGATCAGTTGGCACTTTTGACTTTTTATTTTTTTTTGGCCATGGACATCTTTGACGTTACCATCTATAGTGATCCATTTTCATGTAACATATAGTAATTTCGGTACTTAATATATAAGCGTTATTTTTATATTTAATTTGATTATAAATATAAAATTTTAATCTATCTTATTTTAGTATTTATTTTTTTTAAAGTAATTCGTATAGTTGTAACATATATTAAGAAATTACTATCAATGAGTATAATTCAAATACTCATTAATAAAAGTGTTTTAAACAAAAAAAATCTATTTATCATAAATAATTAACTTCTATAATTATTCTTAAATTAATCAACTACATCTTATATTAAAAGATGGAAGTAGTATGATTTAGGGCTCATTTGATTGACCCCCAAGATATCTATAGTTTCACACAACAAATTGTAATGAAAATACAATGCAACGGTAATCACATATATAAGTGCGTACACACTTAAACGTGTTAACGCCAAATTCAGATTTAGAATTTCGTTTAAACATGACGGGGGCCTCATCTAGACAACTTGCAGTTGATGCGTCAGCTTAGGCATAACTTCAACTTGTGTGTTTTTGGCACATTTTTTCGGTGCCCTTTGCATAACTTGGTTTTTTTTTTTTTTTGGCGAACAACTTTAATAAATATTTGGTATTAAAAAAATGGAAATATCGGTTCACTTTGTTTGGGGGTGGGTGGTTGGCGCGGGGTTCAAAAATGAGACATCGGGTCTCAGTCTGACAAATCAAGCTCCCAGCTTCACTCTCAGCCTCACAAGTAGTTTTCAATTTCCCTCCAAAAAAAAAATCTTTCATAAAATGAAAAGAAACATTTAAAAAGAAAAATCTAAGCTGACGTGTCTATTCCCGGCCAATGCACTATCCGACAACCAAGTTCCTCTTCCTCCTCAGCAACGTGTAAATGACGTGTCAGAGAAATCCAATCTCCCACGTTTGGAAAATTTCATGACACGTGGCAACTTTTACGGCGTCTTCCTTCCTCCTTATTTTCCTACCTCGCTTTCTATAAATAAGGCGTCACACATTTCGCTTCTCTCACTCGTCGTCCGATTCTTCTGCTTCTTCTTCTAATTCAAATTCTCTTGCTTCCATAATTTCCCCTCTGGTAGATTTCTCTCTTCCTCGGTTTTCTTTTTCCCACGCGTTAACATTTTCTCGGTTCATTTTCAAGGGAGAGATAGAATCCATTTCTTTTCGATCTTGTTAATTAATTTTCTCGTGAAAGAAAATGAAGGAAAGCGCAGGAAACCCTTTGCATCTTAAGTCCGTTAACCACATCTCCCTCATCTGCAGATCAGTGGAAGAATCCATAAACTTCTACCAGAACGTTCTTGGCTTCTTCCCTATCAGGAGGCCCGGCTCTTTCGATTTCGATGGCGCCTGGTAATTTCTACGTACCCTTTCCCTCCTTCAAAAAAAGAAAGAATAAATAACTCAAGAAACGTAGCAGGATTGTTTTTAATAGTTTCCTTACGTTTTTCTGTTTGATGATGAACTTTGTGAAGGCTATTTGGGTACGGGATCGGAATTCATTTGCTGCAAGCAGAAGACCCGGAGAACCTTCCCAAAAAGACAGAAATTAATCCAAAGGATAATCACATCTCCTTCCAGGTGAGATCATATTATGCTCAAAAACGTGGTTTTGGGTTCTAAACATTACTTTTGTCCTTTTTTGGAACAAAACTCTTCTTATATACTACAAATGTGTATTGATCTCTCTAAATTATTCTTTGATACGAACTTCTTATAATTAATAGTGATATTTTGAAAAAAAAAATGAGATAAAACAGATGAAGTTTTATATTTAGAATCAAATTTAACTCCCCACTAATTTTATACTATTTCCAGTCCCAATCATAAGACCGTGTTTGTAAACCATAAACGGGGTTTTATAATTGAGACCAAAGGTAATATTAAGGACTAAAGGTAATATTTATCTCATATAATGTAAAATCACGTGAAATAAGTTAAATCAAACACCCATTGGCTCTCAGTTGTCAAACGGTTTTACTGATGGATGATGGTGATTTGTGTTTTGAAGTGTGAGAGCATGGGAGGAGTGGAGAAGAAGCTTAGGGAGATGGAGATGGCGTACGTGAGGTCCATGGTAGAGGAAGGTGGGGTTCAAGTGGATCAGCTGTTTTTCCACGACCCAGATGGGTTCATGATCGAGATATGTAACTGCGATAGTCTTCCCGTGGTCCCATTGGCCGGTGAGGTTGCCAGATCATGCTCTCATCTCAACCTCCAGATGATGCAGATTCAACAAGTGGTCCATCCTTAATTAAGGACACGCCCGTATCAAATTTGAATCCCTCTCAGATATACATCAACAAGACTATTCCACTTGATTTATTAGGGTTTATCTTTGTCCTTCTTCTTTTTCTCGTAATTAATACTTGTTTGGAAGGATATTCAAATCAATGAAATAATTCCATCATCGCCCCAGGAAGAGGAACCTAGTACCTTCTTGTTCTTTATCCTTTAATGTGGTTTTGTTTATTATAGTTGATTAGGTTGGTTTAAGTTGTAAATAATTGCATGGTTATCCCAAACTATTACGTAATTATGAAATGATCAATGATAAATTAGTAGTATTATTGTTTTGTACCATTTGGTTGATGTGGCTTCGTATTGTCCTTGATCAAAGTCCACCACTTGCAGCTTTCATTATATGGTGGTGGGGTCCTTCAGGGTACGTCGCCATCGTTGTACGAGTAAGTTCTCATCAACATTTCAAGGATCAAAACCCATAGATCAATAACCTGATTTTTGCTTACCATAATCTGTTCATATAAACCGCAGTACAAATTCTTTTCACATACTTATTTTATAAATTGTAAAATCATGATTGAAAAGTCAGTTCAGGACCTTAAAGCATGAGAAGCAATGAGTTGATGAACATCGATAGACCGAGATTGAACCAAAATCGTTATAATTAAAATAATATAACTTAATTAAAAAGACATTAATTAATAATTAAGTGAACCAACACTCGTGTATAAATAATACATAATTCAATAAAATAGAATTACTAAAGTAAAAGATATTGATGAATTGTTTCTTCCTTTAAAAAAGTCAAAATGGCATTGCTTCAAACTTGGTAAAAAAGAAAAAAAGTAAAATTCAAACTCACTACTTTAAATGTCCGACTTAGATTAGGTTTTAGTACTATATTGTTTCAGCCTTTTAATATTTATGCAATTTTTACGCTATATGCTTTTTAATCACTAATGCCGTCATAACTAAGGGTGTGTTTGGATGAAACCAAATCATGGTTTGAAAAAGTGATTCTGGAGAATAGATTCTGGGAAGAATAGATTCTGGGAAGAATAAATGTTATGAAAAAGTGATTTTGAGAAGTGAGAGTGTTTGGATAGTTGTTATCAGAAGCACTTTTTATATATACAAATTACTAAAAAAAAGACATAAGTTAATATGATAATTACAGAAAAAATAGATTTTATGATATATTTTAATTTGAAGGAATAAAATTGTTAATAGTATATTTTTTATTAACATAATTAATAATACATAAGATAATATAATTAATAAATAATTAATATGTATATATATTTTTAAAATATAAGATTAAATATGTTTATAAAAAAATATGTTTATAAAAAAAATAACAAGATTCATATCCTATAAACTCTCACACTCTCCCTTTTTTCTCCAAAAGCAAAAAATTTCTGCTTTTTCCAAAACCATAGTTTTGGAGCTAAAACCATAGTTTTGGTCCAAAACCACGGTTTGCCCAAAACCAGTGGGTGTTTGGGTGACTTATCACCCAAACCATGGTTTGGGGTGTCACCCAAACGGAGCCTAAATCTTAACTTGCATGTCTCCATTTGTTGCTCTCTCTCTCTCACACCAAGAACACAATATGTTGGGTGGCGTTGTAGATAATATATATGGAGGAGAATCCAGGATCAATTGCTTTGAATGAGGCAGATTCCAGTTATTAATTGTGACTGGCAAAAAAAAACAGCATAGTTGCTTTAATTTAATTAATTCAAATGCAATACTTTAATTTATTTTGTTTTTGAGTTTATATTTTTTTTTTCTAAACTATGTATCTTTATTATTCCACATCTTAAACGGATATTTCTAGGCAGTATAAATTATTAAAAAGATATTTTTTTTAAGGAAACAGCATATATTTGTTCACAAAGAATTAAGTTATTAATTGATTTTATTAATCTCCATAAATTAAGTATTTAATTTTTATATTTAGAATGGGAGGCAATATATGGGTGGTTTGGTGAGTAGGAAAGGACAATTATGATGACGGCCAAAGGGGGGCAGAGACAATGACCCTTTTTCTTTTGCCACACTAAAGTTTAGCCGCATATATACATGTATACAAACAACGTGTCCATTTTGTTTTTTTCAAGTCTGAATATGTCACTATATTAAGCGAATAGTAAGTATCATGTCATTTGCGTCTTAAGACAAGTCATTTACTTCTTTCTCCCTACCCCATTAGTGCTTAATTAATCTTGATAATTAGTATGAGAGAGGGGATGCCGCAGATAGCCTGAAAAGCTAATTATAATTATTAAGGTCGAACCCTGCTACTAATTATAATTATTTATGCGTGAGGTTTTGAATTTGCCTTCTTTGTAGGCATCATATTACCTTCGGTCTTTAATATAAAAGTTAAATATAACTAATTTGATGTTATTAAAAAAATTAGTTAAGTTAGTTATTTGTAATAAACGGATGTTATCTTTTCTACAATACCTATATTAATCATATGCGTTAGAATTATCAGTTGATGAAAACTTCTTAACATGTGTAATTACCATAGAGATTATTTGAAAGCAAAATACATAAATATTTGAAACAAAGTGTATTAAAGTTTTATATTTAATATCATATTAAATTTTTAACCAGCGCTTATATTGAGAACTAGAATTGTGAGATCGTTAAATGAAGGATAGCAAGAAAAAAAGGATTTATATAGAGGGATATGAGTTACGAGCAGAACGTGCCTATGAGTTATGCTATGGAGAAAAACAAATTAAACTGCTCCTTGTCCTTAAAATAATTTAGTTAGTTATTTGTAAAAAATATACGTTGGTATTCAAAATTATCTTTTTAATTAATCAATAGAATTGAAAAATATTCCAATAAAAACCCATTAATAAGTGCAACTAATTGGAATAATTTGAAGAACAAATTATAAATTTGAAAGAGGTTGGAATATTATATTTAGAATCCAAATAAACTCCTCAGTTATCTCATACATTTAGAGCTCATATCGTCTTCGTCTCTTACCAAATTCAAATCCAAGTATGCAACAAAAGCTAGAGGCCTCTAGCAAGCATCTGCTCATAATTCTCAATGGACTGAAGTCTCTGGATCATGAGTTGTTTCCTAAAATTGTTGATGAAAGCTTCAGCACTCGCATTTATGTCTTCCGTCGTCGTCCTCTCCAGCGTCTGCTTCTTCCCCTCTTCTTTTTCCCGCGACGATCCCGCCGCCGCTTCTTCCTCCTTCATTGATCTCTTCTCCTTCAAATCCACAGCCTTGTAGTTCTTGTTCTTCATCTCTTCTTCGCAGCCTTTTCTCATTATTGGTCTCCTCTTGAAACGTCAAGTAGCCTTATGTATATAAATGCTTGATGATGACTGAAACAAGATAATATGGTTGACAGATATATATATATATATATATATATATAAAACAAGACAAGAGGGAACAAGTGGAACATGGCCTTCATTAAGTAGCTTCATTAATTTGTGTTTTGTGTGTAAAGATGGTGACAATTAAGTGACAGCTATGACAAGCTGTAAAAGGATCCTATTGAGCTTCCAAAATTAGCGCCAAATATCACATATGATTATTTTAATAAAAAAGCTATTTATATATATAATAAAAAAGTCCCATATATTCAATTAAATATATATGCATGAATAAAATAATGGTCCATCACATCCTGCCGACTTTATTTGGGGTGTGAAAGTTACATAACAAATTAAAAGTCAACAAATAGAAGCATATGGGGTGCAATTATTTGAGCATTATGGAAGCCCATCTTGCGGCTTAAGAGTTGCATAATGTATATGTAAATAAATAAGGTACATTGCATGCACCAATATGAACATAAATGCGGATATATGCGTTATATATGCATGCCCATCCTTGGAATTATGCAACCTTTAACACGTACGGTTTCCCACCCCCTTCTACCATTATTTGGCATAAATTTGC
This sequence comes from Neltuma alba, assembly GCF_004799145.2. NCBI lineage: Eukaryota > Viridiplantae > Streptophyta > Magnoliopsida > Fabales > Fabaceae > Neltuma > Neltuma alba. The sequence continues at coordinate 9,497 of NW_021637538.1, read as the reverse complement.
CACTCAATTAGGAAATAAGGGCTTGTTTGATTTTATTATCTATTTTCATGTTTCTAAAGTAATTCTGTAAAGTAATTTTTCAGAATAAGTTTTGAAAATAAAAAATTTAAAAGTTTTGTTTGAACTATTATTTTGAAAAGCATATCTAAAATGAAGTGAAGGGTGAGAAAATAGTTTGTTTTCTGAGCATAATGGTCATTAATGAAAATAGTCGAAATACAATGGTCTTTGCTTATTCTCTTCCTTTTTCTTTTTTTTTTTGGTTCTTCAGAACAAATTTTAACTTTTTTTGGTTTTTTAGAATGCATAACTAAAAAGACATTTAAAAAAAAAAGTTTCAGTATTTTGTTTTGTAAAATTTATAAATCTTTAATTTTCCTGTAAACTACTATTGATTATGCGTATTAAAGAAAGTTTTCATTAGTGAGGGTAGTTTCTAATGTAGATTATTAAAATGAGTATATTTTAGGAAAACAAACACATATTTATTACACATAAAGTAACTAAATTATTATTTTTTAATATCTATACATTACTTACTTATCTGCATTTAGAATTGTAGGGAGTGTCATATTGCAATAATCATATATGACTAATTAAAGTGAATCCCATGTATTTGCGTATAAATTTTGAAATGGCTACTAAAGCTTGGCCTCATGCATTTACATGAAGTTCAAAGTGAATCATACTTTTTTGTCACTTATGAAAATGTAACTTTTCTACTATTTTCTTTAGATAGATTAATGAAGATGTAAACTTTTAATCAGTCTCTTCTTTCAAAAATAGAGTTTAAACTGAAGCATAAGGAGAAACATGCACAAATTTGTCAAGACACACACACACACACACACACACACACACAGAGAATGCAGATAGGATTTTCTTTTGGGTCTGTAGCCACATCGTTCTGACTGTTTGTGAGTGACTTGGATTTTTGAAGCCCAGGCATAGCTATAGGCTATATAGACCAACAACGAACTCATGTCATGAATTGTCCTTTCACCAACAAAAAAAAAACAAAAGAAAAGGGAAGAGGCCCCTTCACTGTTAAGCCCAAACAAAGAAAAGGTAAGACCTTCACCCTCCAAGCACCACACCATTGTCGTTGATTAAAAAAACAGCACAAGTTGCAGAGCTCACGTCCCAGAAAGCCCATGGAGGCGCTTCACCGTCTATCATTTCGTTTCCTCTCCGTACCCCTAGCTGAAAGGTGCCTCCTAACTGCTTCAACAACCCCGACATTGTCCCCTGCCCGAGTATCACTATTCAAAGCTGGAAATTCACTGTTCTATGGGAACCCCACTACCTCGAAGTCTTTCAACTCGGCATCTCCTAGGAGGGTGGCCAAAGCAGGATGGTTTGTGGGTCTTGGAGCTGATAAAAAATTAAGCTTGCCTGACATTGTCAAAGCCGGTGACCCAGTTCTCCATGAACCTGCCCAAGAAGTTAATCCTGATGAAATAAGCTCCGAGAGGATCCAGAAGATCATCGATGATATGATAAAGGTCATGAGAAAGGCTCCTGGGGTTGGCCTAGCGGCTCCGCAGATTGGAATTCCCTTGAGGGTCAGTTAAAATTTTGATGATTTAGATACACAAGGTTCCCCAAATTCTTCAATTTTCTTGACTTTGTTCTTCTCGGTGCAATCTGAATTCTCAGCTCATTTGCCCTGTGTGGGTCACTGTAACTGTTTCATGGGGAAGAAAGCAACCGTGACAACACGAGGAAGAAAACAACCATGACAATAAATTGTGCTTAAAATATGATTCTTTGGTCGTGTACTTACTCTTTGAGCACAGGTGCTCTGTCATGATGTTTCCATTAATAGTCGACGGTCTAGGTGGTTCTCCTTGGTTGCCTTTTCATCTTATGTCTCTTGATTAGCGACTTAAGCGAACTTCTTAATGGTTGTTTGTTGAATTTTGTAAATTGAAATCACCGTCTTTGGGTCTAAAATACCATATGAATATGGGACATACAGAAATACCTGGAGGCGCCAGGCGGGCGGACAAAAGGCTGCTTAACTTGCTTCTTAATGCGAAGTACAATATTCATTATGTAAACATGACTTCTAAGTAGTGGAGGAGTCCATTGGTGACTAATTTTATTGCTTAACAATATATTGAAGATCTAAAGTATCGTGATTTATAGTAATAGCATACTGTTCTGAGTACTACCGAGGAATGTGCTGAAATAATAATAAGTATGTATTGCCTTTTTGTTTATGCAGATAATTGTTTTGGAAGATACAACAGAGTATATTAGTTATGCTCCCAAGGAAGAGATAAAAGCTCAAGATAGGCGACCCTTTGATCTTTTGGTATGTCCATCCCACAGAAGAGAAAAGCTTGCAATAAATTCTGTAGTTTTTTTCCTGAAGGTATGTTATCTTGAAATACAAATTCATTAGTTCTGTTGAGGCAGGTTATCCTAAATCCAAAGCTGGAGAAGAGAAGCAACAGGACGGCCCTATTTTTTGAAGGTTGCTTGAGGTAATATTCTCATTATTTGGAAAGGACTTATTTTAGATTTTTTTTCCCCTGCCATCATAGTTGCTTTGCACACTACCAATTGATTCTTTTTTGCACATGGTACAATTCAGTAACTGTGACCAAGTCAGGCTAGAAATATAAGACCATGCACACCTTTTATAACTCTTCAATATGAGTTCTTGAGCATCCTGCATAAATGTACGATACTTGAACATTTAAATGAACTGTCAAGAATGTGGATGTGGTGTTCTTTCATAAGTAATGGCGGTCCTTCATTTAAGCATTTGGTTTATAGTTGATGTGGTTGAAAATAATAATTGTTCTTAATGGTTAAGAGGAAGGTTGTCAAACCCTAGAGCTGCTGAGATTTTTTTTTTTTTTTTTTGGTTTTATTCTCGGGTGGGGGATGGCTCTGATGGTTTAGGGGTATATCTAATGGATTTTATATATATGCCCATGACATATTGTAATTTCAATGCCTCTTGAAGTGGAAAAAAGAAAACTAGTTAAAAGAAAGAGTAGAGAGTAACAGACAGCAGTATGTCTGGTGAACCAAAGAAGAATCTTTTAGGCTTAAGGAGCAATTGATCAAATTGAGGGCTTCTTGTTGAGAGAGCAGTCTATTATTCTTCAGATGTGGGGTGGGATGTGGCAAAGAGAATATTGGTAGAAATTTTCCCCCAAAAAAAAACAAGAAGAAAGAAATAAAAAAGAAAAATCCAATTTCATAAAAATTTTACAATAGTAAGTTTGGTTTTTAAATTTGTTTGTGGCCCTAATTTGGTTGCAATTTGATGCATTTCCTGGTCTAAACCCTTGAAATTTTGAGTGTATTGTTAAGTAGCTAATTTAACACCGGTTCAAGGAAATATCAAATCCTGATTTATTCCTTAATCTCTAATTATCGAACAATCTCAGTATTTTTGTACAAATCCACCGTAGTATTATTAATTATATGTAAACAAGTTAAAGATGACTATTCGCATATGCTCTGACGATGTCAAGATGTTGGGATCTTAAGAACGTTCTAATCACTAAATACAATATCATCTATACTCAAGTTGGTGGTGTAAATGTATTTGTGTCCAACATCAAATGCTTTGTAGCGAAGTACTGAGCAAATGTTTAAGCATTTGATTTCTGATTTATCAATTTGAAGAGTAAACATGGCTGCATTAATTATAGGGGATTCGCAATTGCAACATGGTGGGATTAGATACTGTCTATTGGGTTATCTTCTCAAGTTCAATTCAGTCGCAATATGATAGAGGTAAAAAAGAATTGACCGCATTCTTGATGTGGGTCACAGTTTCTCAATATAATAATTCTAGCCTGTATAGTGCTTTGGGTTTGATGTGGCAATGAGGTGTGTAACAACATGTATTCATTGTTATCCATAGTTATTAACATCTTCCTCCTTATTGATATTCTGCAGTGTAGATGGATTTAGAGCAGCGGTGGAGCGATACCTTGATGTTGAGGTCACAGGTCTGGATCGTAATGGAAAACTCATCAAAATAAATGCTTCCGGCTGGCAGGCTCGAATATTACAGCATGAGTGTGATCATCTTGATGGAACCCTCTATGTTGATAAAATGGTTCCTAAGACTTTTAGAACGGTAGAAAACTTGGACTTGCCTCTGGCCCAGGGCTGCCCAAAACTAGGTCCTCGCTGATCCCGGGTTTTGATGCTGCCTTCCACTTTTTGCTAGAGCATCAAAACTGGTTTCTTATGAATGTTAGTGAGGATTCGTGAGTCCAAATTGAAGTATATCATCTATATGATTGAATGCTGTCTCAATTTGAGCATGGGGAAAGCCCTGTAAGTTTTGTTGTATTATGTTCTCGTAACTTCCATATGATTGAGTGCTGCTGTCTCAATTTGAGCATGGGGAGAGCCCCTTAAGTTTTGTTGTATTATGTTCTCATAACATTTTTTTAAATAATATCTACCTTTTCAGTTTAATTCCCTTCAGGTAAGGTTCAATGTTAAGGCTTATTTGGAATTACAATTCAGAGTCTTCAGAGGCACTTAAAATGGCTGAGCAATGTTAATTTATATGCTATTTTGGAGATTCCAAGTTCCAGTCCTATTGCTAACAAGAATAGGTTGTCCTCTCTGCGTGGCCGCTAGTAAAGCAACACGTGCAGATGATTTTACGATGATCTACGAACTCTAATCAGCAGATTCTCTATTGGACATATCTTCTTCGTACAGTACTTTCAATAAACTTGGATGCTTCAGCTGACGTGTAAATTTGGACTCTCATAGGCCAATCATCAATAGAATTGTAAGAATATCAGACACGGTTTGAATTTAAAAAAAAAAAAAATTTACCTTTACCATAATTACATATTTATTGTTGATTTGTAATGAGCTAAGTTTACTTGGTATGCCTGAGAATTCTTCGACCACTCAAGAGGAAGAATTAAACTGCACCTCCCCAATCACCTGGAATTTGTTACTGGTAAACTGGTTACAGAAAAGGCATCCATATACTATATAATCATATTTTCTTTACAGAGTGGGTTTGCTCAGGTATATGGAATAAGAGTCCAATTCTTCCAAGATTTTCTGCGCACTGAGAAAATTACCGGTCTCTGGAAAACAATGAGGAGGGTAAACCCGACCATTTGTATAACCATGAGCTTGCCAGCAGTATGATCTTATGTTTCCTCCAAAGCCTAGTGTGAGATAAATATCTTCCAGGTATAACCTTTCACAAGGAGAGTCATCACTGCAAGCAAATTTTATAGCTTCCTCTGTTGCTGAAGTTCCTCTGATACCAATGAAGGATATATTCTCCACCTTGACAGCTGAGGTCTGTATTTCGTTAAAATAATGGATGTTAACATATGATTTGATACAAAACTTCACGTTCCAAAGCAGTATCAAAGGAAAATTATGAACATTTATTTATCTGAATCTTGAAGAGAAATGAAGGGCAATCTTTCTTGGAGGCTGAAAATAAGTGTGTACTATGAGCTGGGATCGGCCAACAGAAAAATTAATTAGTAATGTGACAAAACACTGTGGCAGGCTAACGCCTGAAAATGTTACCAGGGAAAATTTTTATACCTGGTTCCGACAAGGATGGGGGGAATCGCAGTAAAACTGGTCTATTATAATTGGGTTTGACACATTCTCCATCACAATATTCTTGAAAGTGATCTTGGAAGCAAAACCATCACCACCCTAGCGAAGAAATCACACAAGTTGATTAGCATGTGCATCTCTGCATGACAGAAGAAATGGAAAGTGCTTCAATCTTGTAAAGAAGTCTTACCTGCCATGTTTTGATCCTCACTCCATTATCAGTTTGATAAAGATAAGATTCACTAACCATTACGTTTTCTACCTTCTCCCATGATCCATTTTTTCCTAAGCTCCCAATGCTGAAGATCAGGTTTTGGTATTACTTAACATGTTCTTGCTTCTTAATGTCTAAAAGCATAGTCAATTGAGGGGGGGGAAAAAAGACTTTCACCTGATGCCATGGCCTGGACCACAAGAAATGTTTCTGATCTTTATCTGTGACGAGTTTCTTACTATCGAGATACAATCGTCTCCTGACATTAACCATGATGATGATGATATATAATTTCCCCGATTTCATTACTGGTTACGGATAAACATGGTGTTATTTGGTTATTTATTGTTCATTTTGCATTTGTGTGATTATTTTCTTGCCGCTCTTTCATCTCTCGGACAGAAACATGGAAGAACAGTTAACTGCTTAAATTTGAAACAGATGGTTTAGAAGTTAGAAAAAGCTATGCATCAAATACTGAAAAAGTATGCAGAAGTTGACAAGCATGTCATATTCAACCAGTTATTTAAGCAGCAAAGACTTCTCAGGAAAATACCAGCTCACGAGGATGAAGAACAATTTTATGTGATATAAAGCTAATGTCGAACTTTTCTAAAGATTATAGCACACCTGTTCTAATTAAGCTGTCCTTGACCTCTATACCCTTTGTTCTACTAATGTGGATTCCATCAGTGTTAGGGCTGGAAGCCGGAGCCAAAACAGCAAGCTTTGATGCAACAACTCTCATACAGTTATTAAATGCCATGTGCATTTGTTGGCTATTTAGGATCGTAAGTTCTCCAACCTTCAGATTCTTGCATTTATAAAAAGTGATTGCCTGCAGTGTAAATATAGATTTATATTCATCTGATGAACAGATTATCAAATGGAAAGCGTTGGGGCAGCACTCACCGTTGGAGCAGGTCGACATGGCTGCCAAAGGAAATTTGGAGTCACTTAAAAGCTCTATACTCACAACATTCGAATTTTGTTTTGAAAAAAAGGGACATGAATCTTAAAATAGGAAGGTAGACGTACATTTGATGGCTTGGTCTTGCAAGATCTGTCCCACCATTTCTGTCCCATTCCATTGATTTTTCCTTTACCTTCTAGAGTGAGATATTTCAAGCCGTGAAGTAAAGCCATTTTCGCGGATTTAAACCATCCCAGACTTCAGGATCTTTTGGGCAGATATTGTACCTAAGATCTTTCCAATATTCAACAAGGTCATTGAAAGATAGAGTTCCTGGAATTGAACTTGAATGTCTAAATAGATGTAATTTTCTATGCATACTTTTAAAGTGATCTTAGATCTGCAAGGCCCTCCCATATCAATTGGATAAATCAGAAACTCCTTTTCAGGTGGGAACAGGATAGTTATTCGTCCAGACATGGCACAAGCAGTTTTCCAGACTTCTTCCACTGCCTGATAAAAGAAAAGGGGAACAAAAGATGTTAAGAAATGGTTTAATAATATGATGATGCCTGAACGCCGAGTTAGCAAATGCAAAATTTTACCTCATTTTATCAGATGAGTTTTCTTAGATTTCTCACTTATTGCCAACAGGTAAGAAAATTCAACAGCAGGAAAATCAGTTAGCTATCTCTTGAAAACCTCTTAGGTAGATTCGTCAACAAAATATAACTGTGGTTCACACCACGTGAAGAGAGACCTCAAAACAAGCAAAAATCACCTTTTGCCATGCTTATATATCCCTTCATAATTGATTATGCTTATTCTTTTTAGAACAAGTTTTCCCAAGAATCTCTCATACTTTCTTTGGGTAAAACTTGCAGTTAAGTATTTAAGCAAATTGATATGCAATCCCACATATTCATGTAGCAATAGTAGATTCTCAGAAAACCTTACTTTAGCAGTAGATTCTCCAAGAAACCTTACTTGGTTACAGGATTTACGGCTAAAGAATACATTCTGTTAACTCATGGGTACTAATGTTGTCGCCCCAAAGTATGAAACCTCAAAAGTTGAGGCCCTCGTAAGCAAAAAATGAAAAACCTTATTTAAAGAAAGGGCACTGTTTCAGAAGCGAATAGCAAAATATAGAAAGGTAAAGTTAACGAAACTAATATTACCTTGGTGTCATTATGGTGGCCATCCCCTTCTGCCCCATACTGAGCTACAGAGAGGACCCGTTTAAGACTGCAGCGGGCAGAGACCGACCCGGAACGTGGAAGCTGTATTACAGTATCTGATCCTTGTATGTGGTTTGGGTGCAGAGAAAGAAGAAGCAAATGGAAGGAGATAATTATAAATGGAGAAGAAAATGAAACAGATCCCAGGTTCTTCATTTTCTGTCAGATCATGTCGGCCGACGGTGAAGGGATCAGCGGGAGAGGGAGACAAAGTCTTGGATTAATCCTTACAAGCTCAACAGCCAACTTCAGGGTCTGGGAGCAGCTAACGGCATTCCAGTCCTATAAATAATTAACGACTCTTTTTTTTTAAAAAAAACTTTCCCAACACAAAAAAACCAAAAAAGTTCTCATCCGTGGTAGCCAGAAGATGTTGCCCGTGCGTGCACGCACGGGATGAATAAAAATATGTTAAAAAATCTGCATTTATAAAATAATGAAAAATATTTAAAATTTAAGAAAAACTGAAGATAAATCACTCGTTGAAAAATCAATTAGCAAATGGCCCGAGGATAATAAATTAGAAGAAGGAAGATAAGTTGTACACAAAGAAAATTAAGTTATATAGAAAGAAAATGATTTACACAAAATGTTACTTAAATTTGAAGAACTAATTTACACAAAATTAAGTTATAAGAGAAGTTCGGCTGTACAAAATGAAAATATCTCATAAAAGATTATTGCCTACCGGAAAAAAAAAAAAAAGGATCATGCACAAGAAAAGTTATGTTACAAAAAAACCATTTTGTCAATTAATTTCTCAACAAGGATTTATTTCCAATTTAATTTGACATGATAGAAAGCGCTTTTGTTTCTTAAAAGAAACAATTAAGGATATGATTAACACTTGTATAAAAAGCAAACTTGCTTAAAAAGACGTTACGTTACCCTTGTCCCTAGTGTTTTGAAAGGAATTAGTCTCTATTTCAATAGAGAACACTCCTTATCCCAATTATTAAAAAGAAAAGATTGGCCAATGAATCATAATCTAAAGATTCACAAATTTATAACTTGTTAGAGTTTTTACATATTATACATGAACAGAGATATTGATATTGACACTTAAATTTCCTTATATGTACTAATTAAAGAATATAATGAACTAAATTTTTCATCCCCATATAAGCTTCAAATGAAAATGAAATTTGTATAACAAGACATCAAATCAGAAACAAAAACAAGAAATGAAAGTGGGGAGGAAGGTAACAACACAGAAAAGAACTTTTGTTTTACTAATTGCGTGAAGTGATTGTTGTCGTCTTTCTTTCTTTAATTTCTCTCCATGTTGTTACATGATGCATGTTGGTTTATGAATCCTAAACTAGGGCTTCTTCTTCTTCTTCTTTTTTGATCTCACAGAATTAGTCAAAATCATATCTTTCTGATGAAGGAAGAAGCAAATAACATATGAAGTCACAAAACCAAAACAAGAAGAAAATTAAAGTGACCATTAACAAGGATGTCGTGTTATATGTTTGTTGCTCTAAATTGAGCTTTTTCCGTTTAACATCATTTTCAGACCGTTCCAGCTTTATTTCCC